>NW_028120585.1:0-129798 GCF_965178545.1 Coloeus monedula | reverse complement strand
CCTGCTCACAGGGAGCTGGGGCTGCTCCTGGGGACAAAGGGCTCCACAAGGTCGTGACACGCGCCCCGAGTACGGGGGGTCACGCTGGCAGGCCGCCAGCAGGACTGGCGGCCACGCAGCATAGGCAGAGACCCAGGCCCTGGCTACGGGCGGGTCACGGCGCCCACAGTACCGCTAAGCGGCTGCGCTGCGTCCTCAGAAAGCAGGGGCAAGGCCTGACGCTTTCTGCACCCGTGCGTTTTTGGGGACCTCCCTGTGGCTGCACAGAGCTCCTCTTTCCCTCCTGGGAAGTCTAAGCTACACTGCTCTGTGTCTAAAGGGGGCCAAAGCACAAGCACACTTGCTCACTCACACCAGCTAAAGGGAGACAGGGGAGGCAAAGACAGGGGAGGGGAAGACAGTCCCAGAAGAGGGAGCAAGTTCTGTGCAGCCAACCTGCTGGGGAGCCATCCCTACCGCTGAGCGGGAGAGGAAAGCATCAGACCCGGCCCCGCACTGTGGGGAGGGCACAGGGGCCTCGACACGCCGAGGCGCTCCAGGGCCGGCGCAGGGACGAAGGCCGTGACGCGCCCCGAGTACAGGGGGTCACGCTGGCCAGGGGCCAGCAGCAGGCAGACAGCTGCCGGGGCTGGGGAAAAGGCCCTGCCCTGCATAGAGGGTGGGCCGGGGGCCGGGAGAGCTCTGTTTCCCCCCTCAGGTGCGGAGACAGGGGCTCTCACCCTTCTTACAGGGTTGCCCCTCTCTCCGGGCAGCCAAAGGAGCACAACGGCAAAAGGCCAACGTCAGCAAAGACCAGCCCTGCTCCCAGGGAGGTCGCCCAGCGCAAAGCCAGCCGCGGCACCCACAAAGTGCCCTGGCCATGCCAGGAGGGCCCTTTGCCCAGAGGGCCTCTCGTGCCCCCTCTTCAGCTCCAAGCTCGCTCTTGCCTCGCCGTTCCACTCTTGAGCTCGAAGCCGCCGCTCTTGCTCCCTCTTGCCTCGTCGTCCCACGCCTTCTGCCAAGGGACGACGACACACTCAGGCCTGAGAAGCTCCAGCTCCTGAAGGGAGCTGCCACCCAACGGGGAGATCCTTAAGCCACCCCCCACAGACCCCCCAGCTCCACAAAAGCCTCCAATTCCAGCTACAATCTCCGCTCTTACCTCACCGTTCCACTCCCGGGCTCAAAACCGCTGCTCCACTTGCTCGCTCTTGCCTCGCCGTTCCACTCTTGAGCTCGAAGCCGCCGCTCTTGCTCCCTCTTGCCTCGTCGTCCCACGCCTTCTGCCAAGGGACGACGACACACTCAGGCCTGAGAAGCTCCTGAAGGGAACCGCCGGCCAAGAGCCCCGCAGGGAGATCCTCAAGCCGCCACGCACGGACCGCCCCCACCCCAGCTGCCCAAAACCCTCCAGCTTCAGCTTGACTCACCGTCGCGACGTCCGGCGCAGTCCCACGCGGTGCTGGGAGCCAGGCCCTCTGGGCAAATGAAGCTGGGCACGCAAAGCAGCGGCCATAGAGGCTGTACCCCTGCTTATAGGGGGCTCAGGCCGCTGCCTGGACTCCAAAGTGCCCGGGACTCCAGAGCCCTGGCCCCGACTTACAGGGCAGCCCTGGTCCCCAAGGCCTACGGAGGCTCCTTCTCTCCAATTCCGGGGCACTCCCCGCTAAGGGGACGCTCGCCCCACGCAGGCTGCCAGCTGAAGGGGGCACAAAGGCTCCCAGACCCACAGCCCCCTTACAGGCCGGTCGACACCCAGGGGGCCACAGAGCTCGGCCTTCCCCCACGGTAACGGGAACGAGGCTCTACAGTCAGGCAGTCGAGCTGACGGCCTAAAGCCGAGGGGCCGGGACCCCAGCCCCGAGGACAGGGAGGGCACACGCCCGGCCCCATGACTCCTGGCCCCACGCCTCTGAAAGGCCGGGGCCAGGGATACCCGCCTGATTACAGGGGGTCCCTCCAACCGCCCGCCGAGGGCGGGGGACGCACACAGCCCCACTTACAGGGCCGTCCCCCGCAGCCCGGCACCCCCAACAAGCACCACGGAGCACAGGCTCCGGCCTGCGCCCCGCTTAGGGGCCGGCCGGAGCCTGGCCGGGGTGTGGCAACACAGGCCTCTGCAGGAGCCCCGGGAGCCTCCTCAACAAGGGCGGCAGGGAGGCCACACCAGCCCAAAGCAGCGCCAAAGGCGGGACTGCGCCCTGCGGCCCGGCACTTCTTCAACCTGCACCCTCGCAAGGGCCAGGGAGCGCTCGTTCCTGTCACCTGGCTAAAGCAGCCTCCCTAGGCCTGCTCACAGGGAGCTGGGGCTGCTCCTGGGGACAAAGGGCTCCACAAGGTCGTGACACGCGCCCCGAGTACAGGGGGTCACGCTGGCAGGCCACCAGCAGGACTGGCGGCCACGCAGCATAGGCAGAGACCCAGGCCCTGGCTACGGGCGGGTCACGGCGCCCACAGTACCGCTAAGCGGCTGCGCTGCGTCCTCAGAAAGCAGGGGCAAGGCCTGACGCTTTCTGCACCCGTGCGTTTTTGGGGACCTCCCTGTGGCTGCACAGAGCTCCTCTTTCCCTCCTGGGAAGTCTAAGCTACACTGCTCTGTGTCTAAAGGGGGCCAAAGCACAAGCACACTTGCTCACTCACACCAGCTAAAGGGAGACAGGGGAGGCAAAGACAGGGGAGGGGAAGACAGTCCCAGAAGAGGGAGCAAGTTCTGTGCAGCCAACCTGCTGGGGAGCCATCCCTACCGCTGAGCGGGAGAGGAAAGCATCAGCCCCGGCCCCGCACTGTGGGGAGGGCACAGGGGCCTCGACACGCCGAGGCGCTCCAGGGCCGGCGCAGGGACGAAGGCCGTGACGCGCCCCGAGTACAGGGGGTCACGCTGGCCAGGGGCCAGCAGCAGGCAGACAGCTGCCGGGGCTGGGGAAAAGGCCCTGCCCTGCATAGAGGGTGGGCCGGGGGCCGGGAGAGCTCTGTTTCCCCCCTCAGGTGCGGAGACAGGGGCTCTCACCCTTCTTACAGGGTTGCCCCTCTCTCCGGGCAGCCAAAGGAGCACAACGGCAAAAGGCCAACGTCAGCAAAGACCAGCCCTGCTCCCAGGGAGGTCGCCCAGCGCAAAGCCAGCCGCGGCACCCACAAAGTGCCCTGGCCATGCCAGGAGGGCCCTTTGCCCAGAGGGCCTCTCGTGCCCCCTCTTCAGCTCCAAGCTCGCTCTTGCCTCGCCGTTCCACTCTTGAGCTCGAAGCCGCCGCTCTTGCTCCCTCTTGCCTCGTCGTCCCACGCCTTCTGCCAAGGGACGACGACACACTCAGGCCTGAGAAGCTCCAGCTCCTGAAGGGAGCTGCCACCCAACGGGGAGATCCTTAAGCCACCCCCCACAGACCCCCCAGCTCCACAAAAGCCTCCAATTCCAGCTACAATCTCCGCTCTTACCTCACCGTTCCACTCCCGGGCTCAAAACCGCTGCTCCACTTGCTCGCTCTTGCCTCGCCGTTCCACTCTTGAGCTCGAAGCCGCCGCTCTTGCTCCCTCTTGCCTCGTCGTCCCACGCCTTCTGCCAAGGGACGACGACACACTCAGGCCTGAGAAGCTCCTGAAGGGAACCGCCGGCCAAGAGCCCCGCAGGGAGATCCTCAAGCCGCCACGCACGGACCGCCCCCACCCCAGCTGCCCAAAACCCTCCAGCTTCAGCTTGACTCACCGTCGCGACGTCCGGCGCAGTCCCACGCGGTGCTGGGAGCCAGGCCCTCTGGGCAAATGAAGCTGGGCACGCAAAGCAGCGGCCATAGAGGCTGTACCCCTGCTTATAGGGGGCTCAGGCCGCTGCCTGGACTCCAAAGTGCCCGGGACTCCAGAGCCCTGGCCCCGACTTACAGGGCAGCCCTGGTCCCCAAGGCCTACGGAGGCTCCTTCTCTCCAATTCCGGGGCACTCCCCGCTAAGGGGACGCTCGCCCCACGCAGGCTGCCAGCTGAAGGGGGCACAAAGGCTCCCAGACCCACAGCCCCCTTACAGGCCGGTCGACACCCAGGGGGCCACAGAGCTCGGCCTTCCCCCACGGTAACGGGAACGAGGCTCTACAGTCAGGCAGTCGAGCTGACGGCCTAAAGCCGAGGGGCCGGGACCCCAGCCCCGAGGACAGGGAGGGCACACGGCCGGCCCCATGACTCCTGGCCCCACGCCTCTGAAAGGCCGGGGCCAGGGATACCCGCCTGATTACAGGGGGTCCCTCCAACCGCCCGCCGAGGGCGGGGGACGCACACAGCCCCACTTACAGGGCCGTCCCCCGCAGCCCGGCACCCCCAACAAGCACCACGGAGCACAGGCTCCGGCCTGCGCCCCGCTTAGGGGCCGGCCGGAGCCTGGCCGGGGTGTGGCAACACAGGCCTCTGCAGGAGCCCCGGGAGCCTCCTCAACAAGGGCGGCAGGGAGGCCACACCAGCCCAAAGCAGCGCCAAAGGCGGGACTGCGCCCTGCGGCCCGGCACTTCTTCAACCTGCACCCTCGCAAGGGCCAGGGAGCGCTCGTTCCTGTCACCTGGCTAAAGCAGCCTCCCTAGGCCTGCTCACAGGGAGCTGGGGCTGCTCCTGGGGACAAAGGGCTCCACAAGGTCGTGACACGCGCCCCGAGTACGGGGGGTCACGCTGGCAGGCCGCCAGCAGGACTGGCGGCCACGCAGCATAGGCAGAGACCCAGGCCCTGGCTACGGGCGGGTCACGGCGCCCACAGTACCGCTAAGCGGCTGCGCTGCGTCCTCAGAAAGCAGGGGCAAGGCCTGACGCTTTCTGCACCCGTGCGTTTTTGGGGACCTCCCTGTGGCTGCACAGAGCTCCTCTTTCCCTCCTGGGAAGTCTAAGCTACACTGCTCTGTGTCTAAAGGGGGCCAAAGCACAAGCACACTTGCTCACTCACACCAACTAAAGGGAGACAGGGGAGGCAAAGACAGGGGAGGGGAAGACAGTCCCAGAAGAGGGAGCAAGTTCTGTGCAGCCAACCTGCTGGGGAGCCATCCCTACCGCTGAGCGGGAGAGGAAAGCATCAGACCCGGCCCCGCACTGTGGGGAGGGCACAGGGGCCTCGACACGCCGAGGCGCTCCAGGGCCGGCGCAGGGACGAAGGCCGTGACGCGCCCCGAGTACAGGGGGTCACGCTGGCCAGGGGCCAGCAGCAGGCAGACAGCTGCCGGGGCTGGGGAAAAGGCCCTGCCCTGCATAGAGGGTGGGCCGGGGGCCGGGAGAGCTCTGTTTCCCCCCTCAGGTGCGGAGACAGGGGCTCTCACCCTTCTTACAGGGTTGCCCCTCTCTCCGGGCAGCCAAAGGAGCACAACGGCAAAAGGCCAACGTCAGCAAAGACCAGCCCTGCTCCCAGGGAGGTCGCCCAGCGCAAAGCCAGCCGCGGCACCCACAAAGTGCCCTGGCCATGCCAGGAGGGCCCTTTGCCCAGAGGGCCTCTCGTGCCCCCTCTTCAGCTCCAAGCTCGCTCTTGCCTCGCCGTTCCACTCTTGAGCTCGAAGCCGCCGCTCTTGCTCCCTCTTGCCTCGTCGTCCCACGCCTTCTGCCAAGGGACGACGACACACTCAGGCCTGAGAAGCTCCAGCTCCTGAAGGGAGCTGCCACCCAACGGGGAGATCCTTAAGCCACCCCCCACAGACCCCCCAGCTCCACAAAAGCCTCCAATTCCAGCTACAATCTCCGCTCTTACCTCACCGTTCCACTCCCGGGCTCAAAACCGCTGCTCCACTTGCTCGCTCTTGCCTCGCCGTTCCACTCTTGAGCTCGAAGCCGCCGCTCTTGCTCCCTCTTGCCTCGTCGTCCCACGCCTTCTGCCAAGGGACGACGACACACTCAGGCCTGAGAAGCTCCTGAAGGGAACCGCCGGCCAAGAGCCCCGCAGGGAGATCCTCAAGCCACCACGCACGGACCGCCCCCACCCCAGCTGCCCAAAACCCTCCAGCTTCAGCTTGACTCACCGTCGCGACGTCCGGCGCAGTCCCACGCGGTGCTGGGAGCCAGGCCCTCTGGGCAAATGAAGCTGGGCACGCAAAGCAGCGGCCATAGAGGCTGTACCCCTGCTTATAGGGGGCTCAGGCCGCTGCCTGGACTCCAAAGTGCCCGGGACTCCAGAGCCCTGGCCCCGACTTACAGGGCAGCCCTGGTCCCCAAGGCCTACGGAGGCTCCTTCTCTCCAATTCCGGGGCACTCCCCGCTAAGGGGACGCTCGCCCCACGCAGGCTGCCAGCTGAAGGGGGCACAAAGGCTCCCAGACCCACAGCCCCCTTACAGGCCGGTCGACACCCAGGGGGCCACAGAGCTCGGCCTTCCCCCACGGTAACGGGAACGAGGCTCTACAGTCAGGCAGTCGAGCTGACGGCCTAAAGCCGAGGGGCCGGGACCCCAGCCCCGAGGACAGGGAGGGCACACGGCCGGCCCCATGACTCCTGGCCCCACGCCTCTGAAAGGCCGGGGCCAGGGATACCCGCCTGATTACAGGGGGTCCCTCCAACCGCCCGCCGAGGGCGGGGGACGCACACAGCCCCACTTACAGGGCCGTCCCCCGCAGCCCGGCACCCCCAACAAGCACCACGGAGCACAGGCTCCGGCCTGCGCCCCGCTTAGGGGCCGGCCGGAGCCTGGCCGGGGTGTGGCAACACAGGCCTCTGCAGGAGCCCCGGGAGCCTCCTCAACAAGGGCGGCAGGGAGGCCACACCAGCCCAAAGCAGCGCCAAAGGCGGGACTGCGCCCTGCGGCCCGGCACTTCTTCAACCTGCACCCTCGCAAGGGCCAGGGAGCGCTCGTTCCCTGTCACCTGGCTAAAGCAGCCTCCCTAGGCCTGCTCACAGGGAGCTGGGGCTGCTCCTGGGGACAAAGGGCTCCACAAGGTCGTGACACGCGCCCCGAGTACGGGGGGTCACGCTGGCAGGCCGCCAGCAGGACTGGCGGCCACGCAGCATAGGCAGAGACCCAGGCCCTGGCTACGGGCGGGTCACGGCGCCCACAGTACCGCTAAGCGGCTGCGCTGCGTCCTCAGAAAGCAGGGGCAAGGCCTGACGCTTTCTGCACCCGTGCGTTTTTGGGGACCTCCCTGTGGCTGCACAGAGCTCCTCTTTCCCTCCTGGGAAGTCTAAGCTACACTGCTCTGTGTCTAAAGGGGGCCAAAGCACAAGCACACTTGCTCACTCACACCAGCTAAAGGGAGACAGGGGAGGCAAAGACAGGGGAGGGGAAGACAGTCCCAGAAGAGGGAGCAAGTTCTGTGCAGCCAACCTGCTGGGGAGCCATCCCTACCGCTGAGCGGGAGAGGAAAGCATCAGCCCCGGCCCCGCACTGTGGGGAGGGCACAGGGGCCTCGACACGCCGAGGCGCTCCAGGGCCGGCGCAGGGACGAAGGCCGTGACGCGCCCCGAGTACAGGGGGTCACGCTGGCCAGGGGCCAGCAGCAGGCAGACAGCTGCCGGGGCTGGGGAAAAGGCCCTGCCCTGCATAGAGGGTGGGCCGGGGGCCGGGAGAGCTCTGTTTCCCCCCTCAGGTGCGGAGACAGGGGCTCTCACCCTTCTTACAGGGTTGCCCCTCTCTCCGGGCAGCCAAAGGAGCACAACGGCAAAAGGCCAACGTCAGCAAAGACCAGCCCTGCTCCCAGGGAGGTCGCCCAGCGCAAAGCCAGCCGCGGCACCCACAAAGTGCCCTGGCCATGCCAGGAGGGCCCTTTGCCCAGAGGGCCTCTCGTGCCCCCTCTTCAGCTCCAAGCTCGCTCTTGCCTCGCCGTTCCACTCTTGAGCTCGAAGCCGCCGCTCTTGCTCCCTCTTGCCTCGTCGTCCCACGCCTTCTGCCAAGGGACGACGACACACTCAGGCCTGAGAAGCTCCAGCTCCTGAAGGGAGCTGCCACCCAACGGGGAGATCCTTAAGCCACCCCCCACAGACCCCCCAGCTCCACAAAAGCCTCCAATTCCAGCTACAATCTCCGCTCTTACCTCACCGTTCCACTCCCGGGCTCAAAACCGCTGCTCCACTTGCTCGCTCTTGCCTCGCCGTTCCACTCTTGAGCTCGAAGCCGCCGCTCTTGCTCCCTCTTGCCTCGTCGTCCCACGCCTTCTGCCAAGGGACGACGACACACTCAGGCCTGAGAAGCTCCTGAAGGGAACCGCCGGCCAAGAGCCCCGCAGGGAGATCCTCAAGCCGCCACGCACGGACCGCCCCCACCCCAGCTGCCCAAAACCCTCCAGCTTCAGCTTGACTCACCGTCGCGACGTCCGGCGCAGTCCCACGCGGTGCTGGGAGCCAGGCCCTCTGGGCAAATGAAGCTGGGCACGCAAAGCAGCGGCCATAGAGGCTGTACCCCTGCTTATAGGGGGCTCAGGCCGCTGCCTGGACTCCAAAGTGCCCGGGACTCCAGAGCCCTGGCCCCGACTTACAGGGCAGCCCTGGTCCCCAAGGCCTACGGAGGCTCCTTCTCTCCAATTCCGGGGCACTCCCCGCTAAGGGGACGCTCGCCCCACGCAGGCTGCCAGCTGAAGGGGGCACAAAGGCTCCCAGACCCACAGCCCCCTTACAGGCCGGTCGACACCCAGGGGGCCACAGAGCTCGGCCTTCCCCCACGGTAACGGGAACGAGGCTCTACAGTCAGGCAGTCGAGCTGACGGCCTAAAGCCGAGGGGCCGGGACCCCAGCCCCGAGGACAGGGAGGGCACACGGCCGGCCCCATGACTCCTGGCCCCACGCCTCTGAAAGGCCGGGGCCAGGGATACCCGCCTGATTACAGGGGGTCCCTCCAACCGCCCGCCGAGGGCGGGGGACGCACACAGCCCCACTTACAGGGCCGTCCCCCGCAGCCCGGCACCCCCAACAAGCACCACGGAGCACAGGCTCCGGCCTGCGCCCCGCTTAGGGGCCGGCCGGAGCCTGGCCGGGGTGTGGCAACACAGGCCTCTGCAGGAGCCCCGGGAGCCTCCTCAACAAGGGCGGCAGGGAGGCCACACCAGCCCAAAGCAGCGCCAAAGGCGGGACTGCGCCCTGCGGCCCGGCACTTCTTCAACCTGCACCCTCGCAAGGGCCAGGGAGCGCTCGTTCCTGTCACCTGGCTAAAGCAGCCTCCCTAGGCCTGCTCACAGGGAGCTGGGGCTGCTCCTGGGGACAAAGGGCTCCACAAGGTCGTGACACGCGCCCCGAGTACGGGGGGTCACGCTGGCAGGCCGCCAGCAGGACTGGCGGCCACGCAGCATAGGCAGAGACCCAGGCCCTGGCTACGGGCGGGTCACGGCGCCCACAGTACCGCTAAGCGGCTGCGCTGCGTCCTCAGAAAGCAGGGGCAAGGCCTGACGCTTTCTGCACCCGTGCGTTTTTGGGGACCTCCCTGTGGCTGCACAGAGCTCCTCTTTCCCTCCTGGGAAGTCTAAGCTACACTGCTCTGTGTCTAAAGGGGGCCAAAGCACAAGCACACTTGCTCACTCACACCAACTAAAGGGAGACAGGGGAGGCAAAGACAGGGGAGGGGAAGACAGTCCCAGAAGAGGGAGCAAGTTCTGTGCAGCCAACCTGCTGGGGAGCCATCCCTACCGCTGAGCGGGAGAGGAAAGCATCAGACCCGGCCCCGCACTGTGGGGAGGGCACAGGGGCCTCGACACGCCGAGGCGCTCCAGGGCCGGCGCAGGGACGAAGGCCGTGACGCGCCCCGAGTACAGGGGGTCACGCTGGCCAGGGGCCAGCAGCAGGCAGACAGCTGCCGGGGCTGGGGAAAAGGCCCTGCCCTGCATAGAGGGTGGGCCGGGGGCCGGGAGAGCTCTGTTTCCCCCCTCAGGTGCGGAGACAGGGGCTCTCACCCTTCTTACAGGGTTGCCCCTCTCTCCGGGCAGCCAAAGGAGCACAACGGCAAAAGGCCAACGTCAGCAAAGACCAGCCCTGCTCCCAGGGAGGTCGCCCAGCGCAAAGCCAGCCGCGGCACCCACAAAGTGCCCTGGCCATGCCAGGAGGGCCCTTTGCCCAGAGGGCCTCTCGTGCCCCCTCTTCAGCTCCAAGCTCGCTCTTGCCTCGCCGTTCCACTCTTGAGCTCGAAGCCGCCGCTCTTGCTCCCTCTTGCCTCGTCGTCCCACGCCTTCTGCCAAGGGACGACGACACACTCAGGCCTGAGAAGCTCCAGCTCCTGAAGGGAGCTGCCACCCAACGGGGAGATCCTTAAGCCACCCCCCACAGACCCCCCAGCTCCACAAAAGCCTCCAATTCCAGCTACAATCTCCGCTCTTACCTCACCGTTCCACTCCCGGGCTCAAAACCGCTGCTCCACTTGCTCGCTCTTGCCTCGCCGTTCCACTCTTGAGCTCGAAGCCGCCGCTCTTGCTCCCTCTTGCCTCGTCGTCCCACGCCTTCTGCCAAGGGACGACGACACACTCAGGCCTGAGAAGCTCCTGAAGGGAACCGCCGGCCAAGAGCCCCGCAGGGAGATCCTCAAGCCACCACGCACGGACCGCCCCCACCCCAGCTGCCCAAAACCCTCCAGCTTCAGCTTGACTCACCGTCGCGACATCCGGCGCAGTTCCACGCGGTGCTGGGAGCCAGGCCCTCTGGGCAAATGAAGCTGGGCACGCAAAGCAGCGGCCATAGAGGCTGTACCCCTGCTTATAGGGGGCTCAGGCCGCTGCCTGGACTCCAAAGTGCCCGGGACTCCAGAGCCCTGGCCCCGACTTACAGGGCAGCCCTGGTCCCCAAGGCCTACGGAGGCTCCTTCTCTCCAATTCCGGGGCACTCCCCGCTAAGGGGACGCTCGCCCCACGCAGGCTGCCAGCTGAAGGGGGCACAAAGGCTCCCAGACCCACAGCCCCCTTACAGGCCGGTCGACACCCAGGGGGCCACAGAGCTCGGCCTTCCCCCACGGTAACGGGAACGAGGCTCTACAGTCAGGCAGTCGAGCTGACGGCCTAAAGCCGAGGGGCCGGGACCCCAGCCCCGAGGACAGGGAGGGCACACGGCCGGCCCCATGACTCCTGGCCCCACGCCTCTGAAAGGCCGGGGCCAGGGATACCCGCCTGATTACAGGGGGTCCCTCCAACCGCCCGCCGAGGGCGGGGGACGCACACAGCCCCACTTACAGGGCCGTCCCCCGCAGCCCGGCACCCCCAACAAGCACCACGGAGCACAGGCTCCGGCCTGCGCCCCGCTTAGGGGCCGGCCGGAGCCTGGCCGGGGTGTGGCAACACAGGCCTCTGCAGGAGCCCCGGGAGCCTCCTCAACAAGGGCGGCAGGGAGGCCACACCAGCCCAAAGCAGCGCCAAAGGCGGGACTGCGCCCTGCGGCCCGGCACTTCTTCAACCTGCACCCTCGCAAGGGCCAGGGAGCGCTCGTTCCTGTCACCTGGCTAAAGCAGCCTCCCTAGGCCTGCTCACAGGGAGCTGGGGCTGCTCCTGGGGACAAAGGGCTCCACAAGGTCGTGACACGCGCCCCGAGTACGGGGGGTCACGCTGGCAGGCCGCCAGCAGGACTGGCGGCCACGCAGCATAGGCAGAGACCCAGGCCCTGGCTACGGGCGGGTCACGGCGCCCACAGTACCGCTAAGCGGCTGCGCTGCGTCCTCAGAAAGCAGGGGCAAGGCCTGACGCTTTCTGCACCCGTGCGTTTTTGGGGACCTCCCTGTGGCTGCACAGAGCTCCTCTTTCCCTCCTGGGAAGTCTAAGCTACACTGCTCTGTGTCTAAAGGGGGCCAAAGCACAAGCACACTTGCTCACTCACACCAACTAAAGGGAGACAGGGGAGGCAAAGACAGGGGAGGGGAAGACAGTCCCAGAAGAGGGAGCAAGTTCTGTGCAGCCAACCTGCTGGGGAGCCATCCCTACCGCTGAGCGGGAGAGGAAAGCATCAGACCCGGCCCCGCACTGTGGGGAGGGCACAGGGGCCTCGACACGCCGAGGCGCTCCAGGGCCGGCGCAGGGACGAAGGCCGTGACGCGCCCCGAGTACAGGGGGTCACGCTGGCCAGGGGCCAGCAGCAGGCAGACAGCTGCCGGGGCTGGGGAAAAGGCCCTGCCCTGCATAGAGGGTGGGCCGGGGGCCGGGAGAGCTCTGTTTCCCCCCTCAGGTGCGGAGACAGGGGCTCTCACCCTTCTTACAGGGTTGCCCCTCTCTCCGGGCAGCCAAAGGAGCACAACGGCAAAAGGCCAACGTCAGCAAAGACCAGCCCTGCTCCCAGGGAGGTCGCCCAGCGCAAAGCCAGCCGCGGCACCCACAAAGTGCCCTGGCCATGCCAGGAGGGCCCTTTGCCCAGAGGGCCTCTCGTGCCCCCTCTTCAGCTCCAAGCTCGCTCTTGCCTCGCCGTTCCACTCTTGAGCTCGAAGCCGCCGCTCTTGCTCCCTCTTGCCTCGTCGTCCCACGCCTTCTGCCAAGGGACGACGACACACTCAGGCCTGAGAAGCTCCAGCTCCTGAAGGGAGCTGCCACCCAACGGGGAGATCCTTAAGCCACCCCCCACAGACCCCCCAGCTCCACAAAAGCCTCCAATTCCAGCTACAATCTCCGCTCTTACCTCACCGTTCCACTCCCGGGCTCAAAACCGCTGCTCCACTTGCTCGCTCTTGCCTCGCCGTTCCACTCTTGAGCTCGAAGCCGCCGCTCTTGCTCCCTCTTGCCTCGTCGTCCCACGCCTTCTGCCAAGGGACGACGACACACTCAGGCCTGAGAAGCTCCTGAAGGGAACCGCCGGCCAAGAGCCCCGCAGGGAGATCCTCAAGCCGCCACGCACGGACCGCCCCCACCCCAGCTGCCCAAAACCCTCCAGCTTCAGCTTGACTCACCGTCGCGACGTCCGGCGCAGTCCCACGCGGTGCTGGGAGCCAGGCCCTCTGGGCAAATGAAGCTGGGCACGCAAAGCAGCGGCCATAGAGGCTGTACCCCTGCTTATAGGGGGCTCAGGCCGCTGCCTGGACTCCAAAGTGCCCGGGACTCCAGAGCCCTGGCCCCGACTTACAGGGCAGCCCTGGTCCCCAAGGCCTACGGAGGCTCCTTCTCTCCAATTCCGGGGCACTCCCCGCTAAGGGGACGCTCGCCCCACGCAGGCTGCCAGCTGAAGGGGGCACAAAGGCTCCCAGACCCACAGCCCCCTTACAGGCCGGTCGACACCCAGGGGGCCACAGAGCTCGGCCTTCCCCCACGGTAACGGGAACGAGGCTCTACAGTCAGGCAGTCGAGCTGACGGCCTAAAGCCGAGGGGCCGGGACCCCAGCCCCGAGGACAGGGAGGGCCCACGGCCGGCCCCATGACTCCTGGCCCCACGCCTCTGAAAGGCCGGGGCCAGGGATACCCGCCTGATTACAGGGGGTCCCTCCAACCGCCCGCCGAGGGCGGGGGACGCACACAGCCCCACTTACAGGGCCGTCCCCCGCAGCCCGGCACCCCCAACAAGCACCACGGAGCACAGGCTCCGGCCTGCGCCCCGCTTAGGGGCCGGCCGGAGCCTGGCCGGGGTGTGGCAACACAGGCCTCTGCAGGAGCCCCGGGAGCCTCCTCAACAAGGGCGGCAGGGAGGCCACACCAGCCCAAAGCAGCGCCAAAGGCGGGACTGCGCCCTGCGGCCCGGCACTTCTTCAACCTGCACCCTCGCAAGGGCCAGGGAGCGCTCGTTCCCTGTCACCTGGCTAAAGCAGCCTCCCTAGGCCTGCTCACAGGGAGCTGGGGCTGCTCCTGGGGACAAAGGGCTCCACAAGGTCGTGACACGCGCCCCGAGTACGGGGGGTCACGCTGGCAGGCCGCCAGCAGGACTGGCGGCCACGCAGCATAGGCAGAGACCCAGGCCCTGGCTACGGGCGGGTCACGGCGCCCACAGTACCGCTAAGCGGCTGCGCTGCGTCCTCAGAAAGCAGGGGCAAGGCCTGACGCTTTCTGCACCCGTGCGTTTTTGGGGACCTCCCTGTGGCTGCACAGAGCTCCTCTTTCCCTCCTGGGAAGTCTAAGCTACACTGCTCTGTGTCTAAAGGGGGCCAAAGCACAAGCACACTTGCTCACTCACACCAGCTAAAGGGAGACAGGGGAGGCAAAGACAGGGGAGGGGAAGACAGTCCCAGAAGAGGGAGCAAGTTCTGTGCAGCCAACCTGCTGGGGAGCCATCCCTACCGCTGAGCGGGAGAGGAAAGCATCAGCCCCGGCCCCGCACTGTGGGGAGGGCACAGGGGCCTCGACACGCCGAGGCGCTCCAGGGCCGGCGCAGGGACGAAGGCCGTGACGCGCCCCGAGTACAGGGGGTCACGCTGGCCAGGGGCCAGCAGCAGGCAGACAGCTGCCGGGGCTGGGGAAAAGGCCCTGCCCTGCATAGAGGGTGGGCCGGGGGCCGGGAGAGCTCTGTTTCCCCCCTCAGGTGCGGAGACAGGGGCTCTCACCCTTCTTACAGGGTTGCCCCTCTCTCCGGGCAGCCAAAGGAGCACAACGGCAAAAGGCCAACGTCAGCAAAGACCAGCCCTGCTCCCAGGGAGGTCGCCCAGCGCAAAGCCAGCCGCGGCACCCACAAAGTGCCCTGGCCATGCCAGGAGGGCCCTTTGCCCAGAGGGCCTCTCGTGCCCCCTCTTCAGCTCCAAGCTCGCTCTTGCCTCGCCGTTCCACTCTTGAGCTCGAAGCCGCCGCTCTTGCTCCCTCTTGCCTCGTCGTCCCACGCCTTCTGCCAAGGGACGACGACACACTCAGGCCTGAGAAGCTCCAGCTCCTGAAGGGAGCTGCCACCCAACGGGGAGATCCTTAAGCCACCCCCCACAGACCCCCCAGCTCCACAAAAGCCTCCAATTCCAGCTACAATCTCCGCTCTTACCTCACCGTTCCACTCCCGGGCTCAAAACCGCTGCTCCACTTGCTCGCTCTTGCCTCGCCGTTCCACTCTTGAGCTCGAAGCCGCCGCTCTTGCTCCCTCTTGCCTCGTCGTCCCACGCCTTCTGCCAAGGGACGACGACACACTCAGGCCTGAGAAGCTCCTGAAGGGAACCGCCGGCCAAGAGCCCCGCAGGGAGATCCTCAAGCCACCACGCACGGACCGCCCCCACCCCAGCTGCCCAAAACCCTCCAGCTTCAGCTTGACTCACCGTCGCGACGTCCGGCGCAGTCCCACGCGGTGCTGGGAGCCAGGCCCTCTGGGCAAATGAAGCTGGGCACGCAAAGCAGCGGCCATAGAGGCTGTACCCCTGCTTATAGGGCGCTCAGGCCGCTGCCTGGACTCCAAAGTGCCCGGGACTCCAGAGCCCTGGCCCCGACTTACAGGGCAGCCCTGGTCCCCAAGGCCTACGGAGGCTCCTTCTCTCCAATTCCGGGGCACTCCCCGCTAAGGGGACGCTCGCCCCACGCAGGCTGCCAGCTGAAGGGGGCACAAAGGCTCCCAGACCCACAGCCCCCTTACAGGCCGGTCGACACCCAGGGGGCCACAGAGCTCGGCCTTCCCCCACGGTAACGGGAACGAGGCTCTACAGTCAGGCAGTCGAGCTGACGGCCTAAAGCCGAGGGGCCGGGACCCCAGCCCCGAGGACAGGGAGGGCCCACGGCCGGCCCCATGACTCCTGGCCCCACGCCTCTGAAAGGCCGGGGCCAGGGATACCCGCCTGATTACAGGGGGTCCCTCCAACCGCCCGCCGAGGGCGGGGGACGCACACAGCCCCACTTACAGGGCCGTCCCCCGCAGCCCGGCACCCCCAACAAGCACCACGGAGCACAGGCTCCGGCCTGCGCCCCGCTTAGGGGCCGGCCGGAGCCTGGCCGGGGTGTGGCAACACAGGCCTCTGCAGGAGCCCCGGGAGCCTCCTCAACAAGGGCGGCAGGGAGGCCACACCAGCCCAAAGCAGCGCCAAAGGCGGGACTGCGCCCTGCGGCCCGGCACTTCTTCAACCTGCACCCTCGCAAGGGCCAGGGAGCGCTCGTTCCCTGTCACCTGGCTAAAGCAGCCTCCCTAGGCCTGCTCACAGGGAGCTGGGGCTGCTCCTGGGGACAAAGGGCTCCACAAGGTCGTGACACGCGCCCCGAGTACGGGGGGTCACGCTGGCAGGCCGCCAGCAGGACTGGCGGCCACGCAGCATAGGCAGAGACCCAGGCCCTGGCTACGGGCGGGTCACGGCGCCCACAGTACCGCTAAGCGGCTGCGCTGCGTCCTCAGAAAGCAGGGGCAAGGCCTGACGCTTTCTGCACCCGTGCGTTTTTGGGGACCTCCCTGTGGCTGCACAGAGCTCCTCTTTCCCTCCTGGGAAGTCTAAGCTACACTGCTCTGTGTCTAAAGGGGGCCAAAGCACAAGCACACTTGCTCACTCACACCAGCTAAAGGGAGACAGGGGAGGCAAAGACAGGGGAGGGGAAGACAGTCCCAGAAGAGGGAGCAAGTTCTGTGCAGCCAACCTGCTGGGGAGCCATCCCTACCGCTGAGCGGGAGAGGAAAGCATCAGCCCCGGCCCCGCACTGTGGGGAGGGCACAGGGGCCTCGACACGCCGAGGCGCTCCAGGGCCGGCGCAGGGACGAAGGCCGTGACGCGCCCCGAGTACAGGGGGTCACGCTGGCCAGGGGCCAGCAGCAGGCAGACAGCTGCCGGGGCTGGGGAAAAGGCCCTGCCCTGCATAGAGGGTGGGCCGGGGGCCGGGAGAGCTCTGTTTCCCCCCTCAGGTGCGGAGACAGGGGCTCTCACCCTTCTTACAGGGTTGCCCCTCTCTCCGGGCAGCCAAAGGAGCACAACGGCAAAAGGCCAACGTCAGCAAAGACCAGCCCTGCTCCCAGGGAGGTCGCCCAGCGCAAAGCCAGCCGCGGCACCCACAAAGTGCCCTGGCCATGCCAGGAGGGCCCTTTGCCCAGAGGGCCTCTCGTGCCCCCTCTTCAGCTCCAAGCTCGCTCTTGCCTCGCCGTTCCACTCTTGAGCTCGAAGCCGCCGCTCTTGCTCCCTCTTGCCTCGTCGTCCCACGCCTTCTGCCAAGGGACGACGACACACTCAGGCCTGAGAAGCTCCAGCTCCTGAAGGGAGCTGCCACCCAACGGGGAGATCCTTAAGCCACCCCCCACAGACCCCCCAGCTCCACAAAAGCCTCCAATTCCAGCTACAATCTCCGCTCTTACCTCACCGTTCCACTCCCGGGCTCAAAACCGCTGCTCCACTTGCTCGCTCTTGCCTCGCCGTTCCACTCTTGAGCTCGAAGCCGCCGCTCTTGCTCCCTCTTGCCTCGTCGTCCCACGCCTTCTGCCAAGGGACGACGACACACTCAGGCCTGAGAAGCTCCTGAAGGGAACCGCCGGCCAAGAGCCCCGCAGGGAGATCCTCAAGCCGCCACGCACGGACCGCCCCCACCCCAGCTGCCCAAAACCCTCCAGCTTCAGCTTGACTCACCGTCGCGACGTCCGGCGCAGTCCCACGCGGTGCTGGGAGCCAGGCCCTCTGGGCAAATGAAGCTGGGCACGCAAAGCAGCGGCCATAGAGGCTGTACCCCTGCTTATAGGGGGCTCAGGCCGCTGCCTGGACTCCAAAGTGCCCGGGACTCCAGAGCCCTGGCCCCGACTTACAGGGCAGCCCTGGTCCCCAAGGCCTACGGAGGCTCCTTCTCTCCAATTCCGGGGCACTCCCCGCTAAGGGGACGCTCGCCCCACGCAGGCTGCCAGCTGAAGGGGGCACAAAGGCTCCCAGACCCACAGCCCCCTTACAGGCCGGTCGACACCCAGGGGGCCACAGAGCTCGGCCTTCCCCCACGGTAACGGGAACGAGGCTCTACAGTCAGGCAGTCGAGCTGACGGCCTAAAGCCGAGGGGCCGGGACCCCAGCCCCGAGGACAGGGAGGGCACACGGCCGGCCCCATGACTCCTGGCCCCACGCCTCTGAAAGGCCGGGGCCAGGGATACCCGCCTGATTACAGGGGGTCCCTCCAACCGCCCGCCGAGGGCGGGGGACGCACACAGCCCCACTTACAGGGCCGTCCCCCGCAGCCCGGCACCCCCAACAAGCACCACGGAGCACAGGCTCCGGCCTGCGCCCCGCTTAGGGGCCGGCCGGAGCCTGGCCGGGGTGTGGCAACACAGGCCTCTGCAGGAGCCCCGGGAGCCTCCTCAACAAGGGCGGCAGGGAGGCCACACCAGCCCAAAGCAGCGCCAAAGGCGGGACTGCGCCCTGCGGCCCGGCACTTCTTCAACCTGCACCCTCGCAAGGGCCAGGGAGCGCTCGTTCCCTGTCACCTGGCTAAAGCAGCCTCCCTAGGCCTGCTCACAGGGAGCTGGGGCTGCTCCTGGGGACAAAGGGCTCCACAAGGTCGTGACACGCGCCCCGAGTACGGGGGGTCACGCTGGCAGGCCGCCAGCAGGACTGGCGGCCACGCAGCATAGGCAGAGACCCAGGCCCTGGCTACGGGCGGGTCACGGCGCCCACAGTACCGCTAAGCGGCTGCGCTGCGTCCTCAGAAAGCAGGGGCAAGGCCTGACGCTTTCTGCACCCGTGCGTTTTTGGGGACCTCCCTGTGGCTGCACAGAGCTCCTCTTTCCCTCCTGGGAAGTCTAAGCTACACTGCTCTGTGTCTAAAGGGGGCCAAAGCACAAGCACACTTGCTCACTCACACCAGCTAAAGGGAGACAGGGGAGGCAAAGACAGGGGAGGGGAAGACAGTCCCAGAAGAGGGAGCAAGTTCTGTGCAGCCAACCTGCTGGGGAGCCATCCCTACCGCTGAGCGGGAGAGGAAAGCATCAGACCCGGCCCCGCACTGTGGGGAGGGCACAGGGGCCTCGACACGCCGAGGCGCTCCAGGGCCGGCGCAGGGACGAAGGCCGTGACGCGCCCCGAGTACAGGGGGTCACGCTGGCCAGGGGCCAGCAGCAGGCAGACAGCTGCCGGGGCTGGGGAAAAGGCCCTGCCCTGCATAGAGGGTGGGCCGGGGGCCGGGAGAGCTCTGTTTCCCCCCTCAGGTGCGGAGACAGGGGCTCTCACCCTTCTTACAGGGTTGCCCCTCTCTCCGGGCAGCCAAAGGAGCACAACGGCAAAAGGCCAACGTCAGCAAAGACCAGCCCTGCTCCCAGGGAGGTCGCCCAGCGCAAAGCCAGCCGCGGCACCCACAAAGTGCCCTGGCCATGCCAGGAGGGCCCTTTGCCCAGAGGGCCTCTCGTGCCCCCTCTTCAGCTCCAAGCTCGCTCTTGCCTCGCCGTTCCACTCTTGAGCTCGAAGCCGCCGCTCTTGCTCCCTCTTGCCTCGTCGTCCCACGCCTTCTGCCAAGGGACGACGACACACTCAGGCCTGAGAAGCTCCAGCTCCTGAAGGGAGCTGCCACCCAACGGGGAGATCCTTAAGCCACCCCCCACAGACCCCCCAGCTCCACAAAAGCCTCCAATTCCAGCTACAATCTCCGCTCTTACCTCACCGTTCCACTCCCGGGCTCAAAACCGCTGCTCCACTTGCTCGCTCTTGCCTCGCCGTTCCACTCTTGAGCTCGAAGCCGCCGCTCTTGCTCCCTCTTGCCTCGTCGTCCCACGCCTTCTGCCAAGGGACGACGACACACTCAGGCCTGAGAAGCTCCTGAAGGGAACCGCCGGCCAAGAGCCCCGCAGGGAGATCCTCAAGCCGCCACGCACGGACCGCCCCCACCCCAGCTGCCCAAAACCCTCCAGCTTCAGCTTGACTCACCGTCGCGACGTCCGGCGCAGTCCCACGCGGTGCTGGGAGCCAGGCCCTCTGGGCAAATGAAGCTGGGCACGCAAAGCAGCGGCCATAGAGGCTGTACCCCTGCTTATAGGGGGCTCAGGCCGCTGCCTGGACTCCAAAGTGCCCGGGACTCCAGAGCCCTGGCCCCGACTTACAGGGCAGCCCTGGTCCCCAAGGCCTACGGAGGCTCCTTCTCTCCAATTCCGGGGCACTCCCCGCTAAGGGGACGCTCGCCCCACGCAGGCTGCCAGCTGAAGGGGGCACAAAGGCTCCCAGACCCACAGCCCCCTTACAGGCCGGTCGACACCCAGGGGGCCACAGAGCTCGGCCTTCCCCCACGGTAACGGGAACGAGGCTCTACAGTCAGGCAGTCGAGCTGACGGCCTAAAGCCGAGGGGCCGGGACCCCAGCCCCGAGGACAGGGAGGGCCCACGGCCGGCCCCATGACTCCTGGCCCCACGCCTCTGAAAGGCCGGGGCCAGGGATACCCGCCTGATTACAGGGGGTCCCTCCAACCGCCCGCCGAGGGCGGGGGACGCACACAGCCCCACTTACAGGGCCGTCCCCCGCAGCCCGGCACCCCCAACAAGCACCACGGAGCACAGGCTCCGGCCTGCGCCCCGCTTAGGGGCCGGCCGGAGCCTGGCCGGGGTGTGGCAACACAGGCCTCTGCAGGAGCCCCGGGAGCCTCCTCAACAAGGGCGGCAGGGAGGCCACACCAGCCCAAAGCAGCGCCAAAGGCGGGACTGCGCCCTGCGGCCCGGCACTTCTTCAACCTGCACCCTCGCAAGGGCCAGGGAGCGCTCGTTCCTGTCACCTGGCTAAAGCAGCCTCCCTAGGCCTGCTCACAGGGAGCTGGGGCTGCTCCTGGGGACAAAGGGCTCCACAAGGTCGTGACACGCGCCCCGAGTACGGGGGGTCACGCTGGCAGGCCGCCAGCAGGACTGGCGGCCACGCAGCATAGGCAGAGACCCAGGCCCTGGCTACGGGCGGGTCACGGCGCCCACAGTACCGCTAAGCGGCTGCGCTGCGTCCTCAGAAAGCAGGGGCAAGGCCTGACGCTTTCTGCACCCGTGCGTTTTTGGGGACCTCCCTGTGGCTGCACAGAGCTCCTCTTTCCCTCCTGGGAAGTCTAAGCTACACTGCTCTGTGTCTAAAGGGGGCCAAAGCACAAGCACACTTGCTCACTCACACCAGCTAAAGGGAGACAGGGGAGGCAAAGACAGGGGAGGGGAAGACAGTCCCAGAAGAGGGAGCAAGTTCTGTGCAGCCAACCTGCTGGGGAGCCATCCCTACCGCTGAGCGGGAGAGGAAAGCATCAGACCCGGCCCCGCACTGTGGGGAGGGCACAGGGGCCTCGACACGCCGAGGCGCTCCAGGGCCGGCGCAGGGACGAAGGCCGTGACGCGCCCCGAGTACAGGGGGTCACGCTGGCCAGGGGCCAGCAGCAGGCAGACAGCTGCCGGGGCTGGGGAAAAGGCCCTGCCCTGCATAGAGGGTGGGCCGGGGGCCGGGAGAGCTCTGTTTCCCCCCTCAGGTGCGGAGACAGGGGCTCTCACCCTTCTTACAGGGTTGCCCCTCTCTCCGGGCAGCCAAAGGAGCACAACGGCAAAAGGCCAACGTCAGCAAAGACCAGCCCTGCTCCCAGGGAGGTCGCCCAGCGCAAAGCCAGCCGCGGCACCCACAAAGTGCCCTGGCCATGCCAGGAGGGCCCTTTGCCCAGAGGGCCTCTCGTGCCCCCTCTTCAGCTCCAAGCTCGCTCTTGCCTCGCCGTTCCACTCTTGAGCTCGAAGCCGCCGCTCTTGCTCCCTCTTGCCTCGTCGTCCCACGCCTTCTGCCAAGGGACGACGACACACTCAGGCCTGAGAAGCTCCAGCTCCTGAAGGGAGCTGCCACCCAACGGGGAGATCCTTAAGCCACCCCCCACAGACCCCCCAGCTCCACAAAAGCCTCCAATTCCAGCTACAATCTCCGCTCTTACCTCACCGTTCCACTCCCGGGCTCAAAACCGCTGCTCCACTTGCTCGCTCTTGCCTCGCCGTTCCACTCTTGAGCTCGAAGCCGCCGCTCTTGCTCCCTCTTGCCTCGTCGTCCCACGCCTTCTGCCAAGGGACGACGACACACTCAGGCCTGAGAAGCTCCTGAAGGGAACCGCCGGCCAAGAGCCCCGCAGGGAGATCCTCAAGCCACCACGCACGGACCGCCCCCACCCCAGCTGCCCAAAACCCTCCAGCTTCAGCTTGACTCACCGTCGCGACGTCCGGCGCAGTCCCACGCGGTGCTGGGAGCCAGGCCCTCTGGGCAAATGAAGCTGGGCACGCAAAGCAGCGGCCATAGAGGCTGTACCCCTGCTTATAGGGGGCTCAGGCCGCTGCCTGGACTCCAAAGTGCCCGGGACTCCAGAGCCCTGGCCCCGACTTACAGGGCAGCCCTGGTCCCCAAGGCCTACGGAGGCTCCTTCTCTCCAATTCCGGGGCACTCCCCGCTAAGGGGACGCTCGCCCCACGCAGGCTGCCAGCTGAAGGGGGCACAAAGGCTCCCAGACCCACAGCCCCCTTACAGGCCGGTCGACACCCAGGGGGCCACAGAGCTCGGCCTTCCCCCACGGTAACGGGAACGAGGCTCTACAGTCAGGCAGTCGAGCTGACGGCCTAAAGCCGAGGGGCCGGGACCCCAGCCCCGAGGACAGGGAGGGCCCACGGCCGGCCCCATGACTCCTGGCCCCACGCCTCTGAAAGGCCGGGGCCAGGGATACCCGCCTGATTACAGGGGGTCCCTCCAACCGCCCGCCGAGGGCGGGGGACGCACACAGCCCCACTTACAGGGCCGTCCCCCGCAGCCCGGCACCCCCAACAAGCACCACGGAGCACAGGCTCCGGCCTGCGCCCCGCTTAGGGGCCGGCCGGAGCCTGGCCGGGGTGTGGCAACACAGGCCTCTGCAGGAGCCCCGGGAGCCTCCTCAACAAGGGCGGCAGGGAGGCCACACCAGCCCAAAGCAGCGCCAAAGGCGGGACTGCGCCCTGCGGCCCGGCACTTCTTCAACCTGCACCCTCGCAAGGGCCAGGGAGCGCTCGTTCCTGTCACCTGGCTAAAGCAGCCTCCCTAGGCCTGCTCACAGGGAGCTGGGGCTGCTCCTGGGGACAAAGGGCTCCACAAGGTCGTGACACGCGCCCCGAGTACGGGGGGTCACGCTGGCAGGCCGCCAGCAGGACTGGCGGCCACGCAGCATAGGCAGAGACCCAGGCCCTGGCTACGGGCGGGTCACGGCGCCCACAGTACCGCTAAGCGGCTGCGCTGCGTCCTCAGAAAGCAGGGGCAAGGCCTGACGCTTTCTGCACCCGTGCGTTTTTGGGGACCTCCCTGTGGCTGCACAGAGCTCCTCTTTCCCTCCTGGGAAGTCTAAGCTACACTGCTCTGTGTCTAAAGGGGGCCAAAGCACAAGCACACTTGCTCACTCACACCAGCTAAAGGGAGACAGGGGAGGCAAAGACAGGGGAGGGGAAGACAGTCCCAGAAGAGGGAGCAAGTTCTGTGCAGCCAACCTGCTGGGGAGCCATCCCTACCGCTGAGCGGGAGAGGAAAGCATCAGCCCCGGCCCCGCACTGTGGGGAGGGCACAGGGGCCTCGACACGCCGAGGCGCTCCAGGGCCGGCGCAGGGACGAAGGCCGTGACGCGCCCCGAGTACAGGGGGTCACGCTGGCCAGGGGCCAGCAGCAGGCAGACAGCTGCCGGGGCTGGGGAAAAGGCCCTGCCCTGCATAGAGGGTGGGCCGGGGGCCGGGAGAGCTCTGTTTCCCCCCTCAGGTGCGGAGACAGGGGCTCTCACCCTTCTTACAGGGTTGCCCCTCTCTCCGGGCAGCCAAAGGAGCACAACGGCAAAAGGCCAACGTCAGCAAAGACCAGCCCTGCTCCCAGGGAGGTCGCCCAGCGCAAAGCCAGCCGCGGCACCCACAAAGTGCCCTGGCCATGCCAGGAGGGCCCTTTGCCCAGAGGGCCTCTCGTGCCCCCTCTTCAGCTCCAAGCTCGCTCTTGCCTCGCCGTTCCACTCTTGAGCTCGAAGCCGCCGCTCTTGCTCCCTCTTGCCTCGTCGTCCCACGCCTTCTGCCAAGGGACGACGACACACTCAGGCCTGAGAAGCTCCTGAAGGGAACCGCCGGCCAAGAGCCCCGCAGGGAGATCCTCAAGCCACCACGCACGGACCGCCCCCACCCCAGCTGCCCAAAACCCTCCAGCTTCAGCTTGACTCACCGTCGCGACGTCCGGCGCAGTCCCACGCGGTGCTGGGAGCCAGGCCCTCTGGGCAAATGAAGCTGGGCACGCAAAGCAGCGGCCATAGAGGCTGTACCCCTGCTTATAGGGGGCTCAGGCCGCTGCCTGGACTCCAAAGTGCCCGGGACTCCAGAGCCCTGGCCCCGACTTACAGGGCAGCCCTGGTCCCCAAGGCCTACGGAGGCTCCTTCTCTCCAATTCCGGGGCACTCCCCGCTAAGGGGACGCTCGCCCCACGCAGGCTGCCAGCTGAAGGGGGCACAAAGGCTCCCAGACCCACAGCCCCCTTACAGGCCGGTCGACACCCAGGGGGCCACAGAGCTCGGCCTTCCCCCACGGTAACGGGAACGAGGCTCTACAGTCAGGCAGTCGAGCTGACGGCCTAAAGCCGAGGGGCCGGGACCCCAGCCCCGAGGACAGGGAGGGCACACGGCCGGCCCCATGACTCCTGGCCCCACGCCTCTGAAAGGCCGGGGCCAGGGATACCCGCCTGATTACAGGGGGTCCCTCCAACCGCCCGCCGAGGGCGGGGGACGCACACAGCCCCACTTACAGGGCCGTCCCCCGCAGCCCGGCACCCCCAACAAGCACCACGGAGCACAGGCTCCGGCCTGCGCCCCGCTTAGGGGCCGGCCGGAGCCTGGCCGGGGTGTGGCAACACAGGCCTCTGCAGGAGCCCCGGGAGCCTCCTCAACAAGGGCGGCAGGGAGGCCACACCAGCCCAAAGCAGCGCCAAAGGCGGGACTGCGCCCTGCGGCCCGGCACTTCTTCAACCTGCACCCTCGCAAGGGCCAGGGAGCGCTCGTTCCTGTCACCTGGCTAAAGCAGCCTCCCTAGGCCTGCTCACAGGGAGCTGGGGCTGCTCCTGGGGACAAAGGGCTCCACAAGGTCGTGACACGCGCCCCGAGTACGGGGGGTCACGCTGGCAGGCCGCCAGCAGGACTGGCGGCCACGCAGCATAGGCAGAGACCCAGGCCCTGGCTACGGGCGGGTCACGGCGCCCACAGTACCGCTAAGCGGCTGCGCTGCGTCCTCAGAAAGCAGGGGCAAGGCCTGACGCTTTCTGCACCCGTGCGTTTTTGGGGACCTCCCTGTGGCTGCACAGAGCTCCTCTTTCCCTCCTGGGAAGTCTAAGCTACACTGCTCTGTGTCTAAAGGGGGCCAAAGCACAAGCACACTTGCTCACTCACACCAACTAAAGGGAGACAGGGGAGGCAAAGACAGGGGAGGGGAAGACAGTCCCAGAAGAGGGAGCAAGTTCTGTGCAGCCAACCTGCTGGGGAGCCATCCCTACCGCTGAGCGGGAGAGGAAAGCATCAGACCCGGCCCCGCACTGTGGGGAGGGCACAGGGGCCTCGACACGCCGAGGCGCTCCAGGGCCGGCGCAGGGACGAAGGCCGTGACGCGCCCCGAGTACAGGGGGTCACGCTGGCCAGGGGCCAGCAGCAGGCAGACAGCTGCCGGGGCTGGGGAAAAGGCCCTGCCCTGCATAGAGGGTGGGCCGGGGGCCGGGAGAGCTCTGTTTCCCCCCTCAGGTGCGGAGACAGGGGCTCTCACCCTTCTTACAGGGTTGCCCCTCTCTCCGGGCAGCCAAAGGAGCACAACGGCAAAAGGCCAACGTCAGCAAAGACCAGCCCTGCTCCCAGGGAGGTCGCCCAGCGCAAAGCCAGCCGCGGCACCCACAAAGTGCCCTGGCCATGCCAGGAGGGCCCTTTGCCCAGAGGGCCTCTCGTGCCCCCTCTTCAGCTCCAAGCTCGCTCTTGCCTCGCCGTTCCACTCTTGAGCTCGAAGCCGCCGCTCTTGCTCCCTCTTGCCTCGTCGTCCCACGCCTTCTGCCAAGGGACGACGACACACTCAGGCCTGAGAAGCTCCAGCTCCTGAAGGGAGCTGCCACCCAACGGGGAGATCCTTAAGCCACCCCCCACAGACCCCCCAGCTCCACAAAAGCCTCCAATTCCAGCTACAATCTCCGCTCTTACCTCACCGTTCCACTCCCGGGCTCAAAACCGCTGCTCCACTTGCTCGCTCTTGCCTCGCCGTTCCACTCTTGAGCTCGAAGCCGCCGCTCTTGCTCCCTCTTGCCTCGTCGTCCCACGCCTTCTGCCAAGGGACGACGACACACTCAGGCCTGAGAAGCTCCTGAAGGGAACCGCCGGCCAAGAGCCCCGCAGGGAGATCCTCAAGCCACCACGCACGGACCGCCCCCACCCCAGCTGCCCAAAACCCTCCAGCTTCAGCTTGACTCACCGTCGCGACGTCCGGCGCAGTCCCACGCGGTGCTGGGAGCCAGGCCCTCTGGGCAAATGAAGCTGGGCACGCAAAGCAGCGGCCATAGAGGCTGTACCCCTGCTTATAGGGGGCTCAGGCCGCTGCCTGGACTCCAAAGTGCCCGGGACTCCAGAGCCCTGGCCCCGACTTACAGGGCAGCCCTGGTCCCCAAGGCCTACGGAGGCTCCTTCTCTCCAATTCCGGGGCACTCCCCGCTAAGGGGACGCTCGCCCCACGCAGGCTGCCAGCTGAAGGGGGCACAAAGGCTCCCAGACCCACAGCCCCCTTACAGGCCGGTCGACACCCAGGGGGCCACAGAGCTCGGCCTTCCCCCACGGTAACGGGAACGAGGCTCTACAGTCAGGCAGTCGAGCTGACGGCCTAAAGCCGAGGGGCCGGGACCCCAGCCCCGAGGACAGGGAGGGCACACGGCCGGCCCCATGACTCCTGGCCCCACGCCTCTGAAAGGCCGGGGCCAGGGATACCCGCCTGATTACAGGGGGTCCCTCCAACCGCCCGCCGAGGGCGGGGGACGCACACAGCCCCACTTACAGGGCCGTCCCCCGCAGCCCGGCACCCCCAACAAGCACCACGGAGCACAGGCTCCGGCCTGCGCCCCGCTTAGGGGCCGGCCGGAGCCTGGCCGGGGTGTGGCAACACAGGCCTCTGCAGGAGCCCCGGGAGCCTCCTCAACAAGGGCGGCAGGGAGGCCACACCAGCCCAAAGCAGCGCCAAAGGCGGGACTGCGCCCTGCGGCCCGGCACTTCTTCAACCTGCACCCTCGCAAGGGCCAGGGAGCGCTCGTTCCCTGTCACCTGGCTAAAGCAGCCTCCCTAGGCCTGCTCACAGGGAGCTGGGGCTGCTCCTGGGGACAAAGGGCTCCACAAGGTCGTGACACGCGCCCCGAGTACGGGGGGTCACGCTGGCAGGCCGCCAGCAGGACTGGCGGCCACGCAGCATAGGCAGAGACCCAGGCCCTGGCTACGGGCGGGTCACGGCGCCCACAGTACCGCTAAGCGGCTGCGCTGCGTCCTCAGAAAGCAGGGGCAAGGCCTGACGCTTTCTGCACCCGTGCGTTTTTGGGGACCTCCCTGTGGCTGCACAGAGCTCCTCTTTCCCTCCTGGGAAGTCTAAGCTACACTGCTCTGTGTCTAAAGGGGGCCAAAGCACAAGCACACTTGCTCACTCACACCAGCTAAAGGGAGACAGGGGAGGCAAAGACAGGGGAGGGGAAGACAGTCCCAGAAGAGGGAGCAAGTTCTGTGCAGCCAACCTGCTGGGGAGCCATCCCTACCGCTGAGCGGGAGAGGAAAGCATCAGACCCGGCCCCGCACTGTGGGGAGGGCACAGGGGCCTCGACACGCCGAGGCGCTCCAGGGCCGGCGCAGGGACGAAGGCCGTGACGCGCCCCGAGTACAGGGGGTCACGCTGGCCAGGGGCCAGCAGCAGGCAGACAGCTGCCGGGGCTGGGGAAAAGGCCCTGCCCTGCATAGAGGGTGGGCCGGGGGCCGGGAGAGCTCTGTTTCCCCCCTCAGGTGCGGAGACAGGGGCTCTCACCCTTCTTACAGGGTTGCCCCTCTCTCCGGGCAGCCAAAGGAGCACAACGGCAAAAGGCCAACGTCAGCAAAGACCAGCCCTGCTCCCAGGGAGGTCGCCCAGCGCAAAGCCAGCCGCGGCACCCACAAAGTGCCCTGGCCATGCCAGGAGGGCCCTTTGCCCAGAGGGCCTCTCGTGCCCCCTCTTCAGCTCCAAGCTCGCTCTTGCCTCGCCGTTCCACTCTTGAGCTCGAAGCCGCCGCTCTTGCTCCCTCTTGCCTCGTCGTCCCACGCCTTCTGCCAAGGGACGACGACACACTCAGGCCTGAGAAGCTCCAGCTCCTGAAGGGAGCTGCCACCCAACGGGGAGATCCTTAAGCCACCCCCCACAGACCCCCCAGCTCCACAAAAGCCTCCAATTCCAGCTACAATCTCCGCTCTTACCTCACCGTTCCACTCCCGGGCTCAAAACCGCTGCTCCACTTGCTCGCTCTTGCCTCGCCGTTCCACTCTTGAGCTCGAAGCCGCCGCTCTTGCTCCCTCTTGCCTCGTCGTCCCACGCCTTCTGCCAAGGGACGACGACACACTCAGGCCTGAGAAGCTCCTGAAGGGAACCGCCGGCCAAGAGCCCCGCAGGGAGATCCTCAAGCCGCCACGCACGGACCGCCCCCACCCCAGCTGCCCAAAACCCTCCAGCTTCAGCTTGACTCACCGTCGCGACGTCCGGCGCAGTCCCACGCGGTGCTGGGAGCCAGGCCCTCTGGGCAAATGAAGCTGGGCACGCAAAGCAGCGGCCATAGAGGCTGTACCCCTGCTTATAGGGGGCTCAGGCCGCTGCCTGGACTCCAAAGTGCCCGGGACTCCAGAGCCCTGGCCCCGACTTACAGGGCAGCCCTGGTCCCCAAGGCCTACGGAGGCTCCTTCTCTCCAATTCCGGGGCACTCCCCGCTAAGGGGACGCTCGCCCCACGCAGGCTGCCAGCTGAAGGGGGCACAAAGGCTCCCAGACCCACAGCCCCCTTACAGGCCGGTCGACACCCAGGGGGCCACAGAGCTCGGCCTTCCCCCACGGTAACGGGAACGAGGCTCTACAGTCAGGCAGTCGAGCTGACGGCCTAAAGCCGAGGGGCCGGGACCCCAGCCCCGAGGACAGGGAGGGCACACGCCCGGCCCCATGACTCCTGGCCCCACGCCTCTGAAAGGCCGGGGCCAGGGATACCCGCCTGATTACAGGGGGTCCCTCCAACCGCCCGCCGAGGGCGGGGGACGCACACAGCCCCACTTACAGGGCCGTCCCCCGCAGCCCGGCACCCCCAACAAGCACCACGGAGCACAGGCTCCGGCCTGCGCCCCGCTTAGGGGCCGGCCGGAGCCTGGCCGGGGTGTGGCAACACAGGCCTCTGCAGGAGCCCCGGGAGCCTCCTCAACAAGGGCGGCAGGGAGGCCACACCAGCCCAAAGCAGCGCCAAAGGCGGGACTGCGCCCTGCGGCCCGGCACTTCTTCAACCTGCACCCTCGCAAGGGCCAGGGAGCGCTCGTTCCTGTCACCTGGCTAAAGCAGCCTCCCTAGGCCTGCTCACAGGGAGCTGGGGCTGCTCCTGGGGACAAAGGGCTCCACAAGGTCGTGACACGCGCCCCGAGTACGGGGGGTCACGCTGGCAGGCCGCCAGCAGGACTGGCGGCCACGCAGCATAGGCAGAGACCCAGGCCCTGGCTACGGGCGGGTCACGGCGCCCACAGTACCGCTAAGCGGCTGCGCTGCGTCCTCAGAAAGCAGGGGCAAGGCCTGACGCTTTCTGCACCCGTGCGTTTTTGGGGACCTCCCTGTGGCTGCACAGAGCTCCTCTTTCCCTCCTGGGAAGTCTAAGCTACACTGCTCTGTGTCTAAAGGGGGCCAAAGCACAAGCACACTTGCTCACTCACACCAACTAAAGGGAGACAGGGGAGGCAAAGACAGGGGAGGGGAAGACAGTCCCAGAAGAGGGAGCAAGTTCTGTGCAGCCAACCTGCTGGGGAGCCATCCCTACCGCTGAGCGGGAGAGGAAAGCATCAGACCCGGCCCCGCACTGTGGGGAGGGCACAGGGGCCTCGACACGCCGAGGCGCTCCAGGGCCGGCGCAGGGACGAAGGCCGTGACGCGCCCCGAGTACAGGGGGTCACGCTGGCCAGGGGCCAGCAGCAGGCAGACAGCTGCCGGGGCTGGGGAAAAGGCCCTGCCCTGCATAGAGGGTGGGCCGGGGGCCGGGAGAGCTCTGTTTCCCCCCTCAGGTGCGGAGACAGGGGCTCTCACCCTTCTTACAGGGTTGCCCCTCTCTCCGGGCAGCCAAAGGAGCACAACGGCAAAAGGCCAACGTCAGCAAAGACCAGCCCTGCTCCCAGGGAGGTCGCCCAGCGCAAAGCCAGCCGCGGCACCCACAAAGTGCCCTGGCCATGCCAGGAGGGCCCTTTGCCCAGAGGGCCTCTCGTGCCCCCTCTTCAGCTCCAAGCTCGCTCTTGCCTCGCCGTTCCACTCTTGAGCTCGAAGCCGCCGCTCTTGCTCCCTCTTGCCTCGTCGTCCCACGCCTTCTGCCAAGGGACGACGACACACTCAGGCCTGAGAAGCTCCAGCTCCTGAAGGGAGCTGCCACCCAACGGGGAGATCCTTAAGCCACCCCCCACAGACCCCCCAGCTCCACAAAAGCCTCCAATTCCAGCTACAATCTCCGCTCTTACCTCACCGTTCCACTCCCGGGCTCAAAACCGCTGCTCCACTTGCTCGCTCTTGCCTCGCCGTTCCACTCTTGAGCTCGAAGCCGCCGCTCTTGCTCCCTCTTGCCTCGTCGTCCCACGCCTTCTGCCAAGGGACGACGACACACTCAGGCCTGAGAAGCTCCTGAAGGGAACCGCCGGCCAAGAGCCCCGCAGGGAGATCCTCAAGCCACCACGCACGGACCGCCCCCACCCCAGCTGCCCAAAACCCTCCAGCTTCAGCTTGACTCACCGTCGCGACGTCCGGCGCAGTCCCACGCGGTGCTGGGAGCCAGGCCCTCTGGGCAAATGAAGCTGGGCACGCAAAGCAGCGGCCATAGAGGCTGTACCCCTGCTTATAGGGGGCTCAGGCCGCTGCCTGGACTCCAAAGTGCCCGGGACTCCAGAGCCCTGGCCCCGACTTACAGGGCAGCCCTGGTCCCCAAGGCCTACGGAGGCTCCTTCTCTCCAATTCCGGGGCACTCCCCGCTAAGGGGACGCTCGCCCCACGCAGGCTGCCAGCTGAAGGGGGCACAAAGGCTCCCAGACCCACAGCCCCCTTACAGGCCGGTCGACACCCAGGGGGCCACAGAGCTCGGCCTTCCCCCACGGTAACGGGAACGAGGCTCTACAGTCAGGCAGTCGAGCTGACGGCCTAAAGCCGAGGGGCCGGGACCCCAGCCCCGAGGACAGGGAGGGCACACGGCCGGCCCCATGACTCCTGGCCCCACGCCTCTGAAAGGCCGGGGCCAGGGATACCCGCCTGATTACAGGGGGTCCCTCCAACCGCCCGCCGAGGGCGGGGGACGCACACAGCCCCACTTACAGGGCCGTCCCCCGCAGCCCGGCACCCCCAACAAGCACCACGGAGCACAGGCTCCGGCCTGCGCCCCGCTTAGGGGCCGGCCGGAGCCTGGCCGGGGTGTGGCAACACAGGCCTCTGCAGGAGCCCCGGGAGCCTCCTCAACAAGGGCGGCAGGGAGGCCACACCAGCCCAAAGCAGCGCCAAAGGCGGGACTGCGCCCTGCGGCCCGGCACTTCTTCAACCTGCACCCTCGCAAGGGCCAGGGAGCGCTCGTTCCCTGTCACCTGGCTAAAGCAGCCTCCCTAGGCCTGCTCACAGGGAGCTGGGGCTGCTCCTGGGGACAAAGGGCTCCACAAGGTCGTGACACGCGCCCCGAGTACGGGGGGTCACGCTGGCAGGCCGCCAGCAGGACTGGCGGCCACGCAGCATAGGCAGAGACCCAGGCCCTGGCTACGGGCGGGTCACGGCGCCCACAGTACCGCTAAGCGGCTGCGCTGCGTCCTCAGAAAGCAGGGGCAAGGCCTGACGCTTTCTGCACCCGTGCGTTTTTGGGGACCTCCCTGTGGCTGCACAGAGCTCCTCTTTCCCTCCTGGGAAGTCTAAGCTACACTGCTCTGTGTCTAAAGGGGGCCAAAGCACAAGCACACTTGCTCACTCACACCAGCTAAAGGGAGACAGGGGAGGCAAAGACAGGGGAGGGGAAGACAGTCCCAGAAGAGGGAGCAAGTTCTGTGCAGCCAACCTGCTGGGGAGCCATCCCTACCGCTGAGCGGGAGAGGAAAGCATCAGCCCCGGCCCCGCACTGTGGGGAGGGCACAGGGGCCTCGACACGCCGAGGCGCTCCAGGGCCGGCGCAGGGACGAAGGCCGTGACGCGCCCCGAGTACAGGGGGTCACGCTGGCCAGGGGCCAGCAGCAGGCAGACAGCTGCCGGGGCTGGGGAAAAGGCCCTGCCCTGCATAGAGGGTGGGCCGGGGGCCGGGAGAGCTCTGTTTCCCCCCTCAGGTGCGGAGACAGGGGCTCTCACCCTTCTTACAGGGTTGCCCCTCTCTCCGGGCAGCCAAAGGAGCACAACGGCAAAAGGCCAACGTCAGCAAAGACCAGCCCTGCTCCCAGGGAGGTCGCCCAGCGCAAAGCCAGCCGCGGCACCCACAAAGTGCCCTGGCCATGCCAGGAGGGCCCTTTGCCCAGAGGGCCTCTCGTGCCCCCTCTTCAGCTCCAAGCTCGCTCTTGCCTCGCCGTTCCACTCTTGAGCTCGAAGCCGCCGCTCTTGCTCCCTCTTGCCTCGTCGTCCCACGCCTTCTGCCAAGGGACGACGACACACTCAGGCCTGAGAAGCTCCAGCTCCTGAAGGGAGCTGCCACCCAACGGGGAGATCCTTAAGCCACCCCCCACAGACCCCCCAGCTCCACAAAAGCCTCCAATTCCAGCTACAATCTCCGCTCTTACCTCACCGTTCCACTCCCGGGCTCAAAACCGCTGCTCCACTTGCTCGCTCTTGCCTCGCCGTTCCACTCTTGAGCTCGAAGCCGCCGCTCTTGCTCCCTCTTGCCTCGTCGTCCCACGCCTTCTGCCAAGGGACGACGACACACTCAGGCCTGAGAAGCTCCTGAAGGGAACCGCCGGCCAAGAGCCCCGCAGGGAGATCCTCAAGCCACCACGCACGGACCGCCCCCACCCCAGCTGCCCAAAACCCTCCAGCTTCAGCTTGACTCACCGTCGCGACGTCCGGCGCAGTTCCACGCGGTGCTGGGAGCCAGGCCCTCTGGGCAAATGAAGCTGGGCACGCAAAGCAGCGGCCATAGAGGCTGTACCCCTGCTTATAGGGGGCTCAGGCCGCTGCCTGGACTCCAAAGTGCCCGGGACTCCAGAGCCCTGGCCCCGACTTACAGGGCAGCCCTGGTCCCCAAGGCCTACGGAGGCTCCTTCTCTCCAATTCCGGGGCACTCCCCGCTAAGGGGACGCTCGCCCCACGCAGGCTGCCAGCTGAAGGGGGCACAAAGGCTCCCAGACCCACAGCCCCCTTACAGGCCGGTCGACACCCAGGGGGCCACAGAGCTCGGCCTTCCCCCACGGTAACGGGAACGAGGCTCTACAGTCAGGCAGTCGAGCTGACGGCCTAAAGCCGAGGGGCCGGGACCCCAGCCCCGAGGACAGGGAGGGCACACGGCCGGCCCCATGACTCCTGGCCCCACGCCTCTGAAAGGCCGGGGCCAGGGATACCCGCCTGATTACAGGGGGTCCCTCCAACCGCCCGCCGAGGGCGGGGGACGCACACAGCCCCACTTACAGGGCCGTCCCCCGCAGCCCGGCACCCCCAACAAGCACCACGGAGCACAGGCTCCGGCCTGCGCCCCGCTTAGGGGCCGGCCGGAGCCTGGCCGGGGTGTGGCAACACAGGCCTCTGCAGGAGCCCCGGGAGCCTCCTCAACAAGGGCGGCAGGGAGGCCACACCAGCCCAAAGCAGCGCCAAAGGCGGGACTGCGCCCTGCGGCCCGGCACTTCTTCAACCTGCACCCTCGCAAGGGCCAGGGAGCGCTCGTTCCTGTCACCTGGCTAAAGCAGCCTCCCTAGGCCTGCTCACAGGGAGCTGGGGCTGCTCCTGGGGACAAAGGGCTCCACAAGGTCGTGACACGCGCCCCGAGTACGGGGGGTCACGCTGGCAGGCCGCCAGCAGGACTGGCGGCCACGCAGCATAGGCAGAGACCCAGGCCCTGGCTACGGGCGGGTCACGGCGCCCACAGTACCGCTAAGCGGCTGCGCTGCGTCCTCAGAAAGCAGGGGCAAGGCCTGACGCTTTCTGCACCCGTGCGTTTTTGGGGACCTCCCTGTGGCTGCACAGAGCTCCTCTTTCCCTCCTGGGAAGTCTAAGCTACACTGCTCTGTGTCTAAAGGGGGCCAAAGCACAAGCACACTTGCTCACTCACACCAACTAAAGGGAGACAGGGGAGGCAAAGACAGGGGAGGGGAAGACAGTCCCAGAAGAGGGAGCAAGTTCTGTGCAGCCAACCTGCTGGGGAGCCATCCCTACCGCTGAGCGGGAGAGGAAAGCATCAGACCCGGCCCCGCACTGTGGGGAGGGCACAGGGGCCTCGACACGCCGAGGCGCTCCAGGGCCGGCGCAGGGACGAAGGCCGTGACGCGCCCCGAGTACAGGGGGTCACGCTGGCCAGGGGCCAGCAGCAGGCAGACAGCTGCCGGGGCTGGGGAAAAGGCCCTGCCCTGCATAGAGGGTGGGCCGGGGGCCGGGAGAGCTCTGTTTCCCCCCTCAGGTGCGGAGACAGGGGCTCTCACCCTTCTTACAGGGTTGCCCCTCTCTCCGGGCAGCCAAAGGAGCACAACGGCAAAAGGCCAACGTCAGCAAAGACCAGCCCTGCTCCCAGGGAGGTCGCCCAGCGCAAAGCCAGCCGCGGCACCCACAAAGTGCCCTGGCCATGCCAGGAGGGCCCTTTGCCCAGAGGGCCTCTCGTGCCCCCTCTTCAGCTCCAAGCTCGCTCTTGCCTCGCCGTTCCACTCTTGAGCTCGAAGCCGCCGCTCTTGCTCCCTCTTGCCTCGTCGTCCCACGCCTTCTGCCAAGGGACGACGACACACTCAGGCCTGAGAAGCTCCAGCTCCTGAAGGGAGCTGCCACCCAACGGGGAGATCCTTAAGCCACCCCCCACAGACCCCCCAGCTCCACAAAAGCCTCCAATTCCAGCTACAATCTCCGCTCTTACCTCACCGTTCCACTCCCGGGCTCAAAACCGCCGCTCCACTTGCTCGCTCTTGCCTCGCCGTTCCACTCTTGAGCTCGAAGCCGCCGCTCTTGCTCCCTCTTGCCTCGTCGTCCCACGCCTTCTGCCAAGGGACGACGACACACTCAGGCCTGAGAAGCTCCTGAAGGGAACCGCCGGCCAAGAGCCCCGCAGGGAGATCCTCAAGCCACCACGCACGGACCGCCCCCACCCCAGCTGCCCAAAACCCTCCAGCTTCAGCTTGACTCACCGTCGCGACGTCCGGCGCAGTCCCACGCGGTGCTGGGAGCCAGGCCCTCTGGGCAAATGAAGCTGGGCACGCAAAGCAGCGGCCATAGAGGCTGTACCCCTGCTTATAGGGGGCTCAGGCCGCTGCCTGGACTCCAAAGTGCCCGGGACTCCAGAGCCCTGGCCCCGACTTACAGGGCAGCCCTGGTCCCCAAGGCCTACGGAGGCTCCTTCTCTCCAATTCCGGGGCACTCCCCGCTAAGGGGACGCTCGCCCCACGCAGGCTGCCAGCTGAAGGGGGCACAAAGGCTCCCAGACCCACAGCCCCCTTACAGGCCGGTCGACACCCAGGGGGCCACAGAGCTCGGCCTTCCCCCACGGTAACGGGAACGAGGCTCTACAGTCAGGCAGTCGAGCTGACGGCCTAAAGCCGAGGGGCCGGGACCCCAGCCCCGAGGACAGGGAGGGCACACGGCCGGCCCCATGACTCCTGGCCCCACGCCTCTGAAAGGCCGGGGCCAGGGATACCCGCCTGATTACAGGGGGTCCCTCCAACCGCCCGCCGAGGGCGGGGGACGCACACAGCCCCACTTACAGGGCCGTCCCCCGCAGCCCGGCACCCCCAACAAGCACCACGGAGCACAGGCTCCGGCCTGCGCCCCGCTTAGGGGCCGGCCGGAGCCTGGCCGGGGTGTGGCAACACAGGCCTCTGCAGGAGCCCCGGGAGCCTCCTCAACAAGGGCGGCAGGGAGGCCACACCAGCCCAAAGCAGCGCCAAAGGCGGGACTGCGCCCTGCGGCCCGGCACTTCTTCAACCTGCACCCTCGCAAGGGCCAGGGAGCGCTCGTTCCCTGTCACCTGGCTAAAGCAGCCTCCCTAGGCCTGCTCACAGGGAGCTGGGGCTGCTCCTGGGGACAAAGGGCTCCACAAGGTCGTGACACGCGCCCCGAGTACGGGGGGTCACGCTGGCAGGCCGCCAGCAGGACTGGCGGCCACGCAGCATAGGCAGAGACCCAGGCCCTGGCTACGGGCGGGTCACGGCGCCCACAGTACCGCTAAGCGGCTGCGCTGCGTCCTCAGAAAGCAGGGGCAAGGCCTGACGCTTTCTGCACCCGTGCGTTTTTGGGGACCTCCCTGTGGCTGCACAGAGCTCCTCTTTCCCTCCTGGGAAGTCTAAGCTACACTGCTCTGTGTCTAAAGGGGGCCAAAGCACAAGCACACTTGCTCACTCACACCAGCTAAAGGGAGACAGGGGAGGCAAAGACAGGGGAGGGGAAGACAGTCCCAGAAGAGGGAGCAAGTTCTGTGCAGCCAACCTGCTGGGGAGCCATCCCTACCGCTGAGCGGGAGAGGAAAGCATCAGACCCGGCCCCGCACTGTGGGGAGGGCACAGGGGCCTCGACACGCCGAGGCGCTCCAGGGCCGGCGCAGGGACGAAGGCCGTGACGCGCCCCGAGTACAGGGGGTCACGCTGGCCAGGGGCCAGCAGCAGGCAGACAGCTGCCGGGGCTGGGGAAAAGGCCCTGCCCTGCATAGAGGGTGGGCCGGGGGCCGGGAGAGCTCTGTTTCCCCCCTCAGGTGCGGAGACAGGGGCTCTCACCCTTCTTACAGGGTTGCCCCTCTCTCCGGGCAGCCAAAGGAGCACAACGGCAAAAGGCCAACGTCAGCAAAGACCAGCCCTGCTCCCAGGGAGGTCGCCCAGCGCAAAGCCAGCCGCGGCACCCACAAAGTGCCCTGGCCATGCCAGGAGGGCCCTTTGCCCAGAGGGCCTCTCGTGCCCCCTCTTCAGCTCCAAGCTCGCTCTTGCCTCGCCGTTCCACTCTTGAGCTCGAAGCCGCCGCTCTTGCTCCCTCTTGCCTCGTCGTCCCACGCCTTCTGCCAAGGGACGACGACACACTCAGGCCTGAGAAGCTCCAGCTCCTGAAGGGAGCTGCCACCCAACGGGGAGATCCTTAAGCCACCCCCCACAGACCCCCCAGCTCCACAAAAGCCTCCAATTCCAGCTACAATCTCCGCTCTTACCTCACCGTTCCACTCCCGGGCTCAAAACCGCTGCTCCACTTGCTCGCTCTTGCCTCGCCGTTCCACTCTTGAGCTCGAAGCCGCCGCTCTTGCTCCCTCTTGCCTCGTCGTCCCACGCCTTCTGCCAAGGGACGACGACACACTCAGGCCTGAGAAGCTCCTGAAGGGAACCGCCGGCCAAGAGCCCCGCAGGGAGATCCTCAAGCCGCCACGCACGGACCGCCCCCACCCCAGCTGCCCAAAACCCTCCAGCTTCAGCTTGACTCACCGTCGCGACGTCCGGCGCAGTCCCACGCGGTGCTGGGAGCCAGGCCCTCTGGGCAAATGAAGCTGGGCACGCAAAGCAGCGGCCATAGAGGCTGTACCCCTGCTTATAGGGGGCTCAGGCCGCTGCCTGGACTCCAAAGTGCCCGGGACTCCAGAGCCCTGGCCCCGACTTACAGGGCAGCCCTGGTCCCCAAGGCCTACGGAGGCTCCTTCTCTCCAATTCCGGGGCACTCCCCGCTAAGGGGACGCTCGCCCCACGCAGGCTGCCAGCTGAAGGGGGCACAAAGGCTCCCAGACCCACAGCCCCCTTACAGGCCGGTCGACACCCAGGGGGCCACAGAGCTCGGCCTTCCCCCACGGTAACGGGAACGAGGCTCTACAGTCAGGCAGTCGAGCTGACGGCCTAAAGCCGAGGGGCCGGGACCCCAGCCCCGAGGACAGGGAGGGCACACGCCCGGCCCCATGACTCCTGGCCCCACGCCTCTGAAAGGCCGGGGCCAGGGATACCCGCCTGATTACAGGGGGTCCCTCCAACCGCCCGCCGAGGGCGGGGGACGCACACAGCCCCACTTACAGGGCCGTCCCCCGCAGCCCGGCACCCCCAACAAGCACCACGGAGCACAGGCTCCGGCCTGCGCCCCGCTTAGGGGCCGGCCGGAGCCTGGCCGGGGTGTGGCAACACAGGCCTCTGCAGGAGCCCCGGGAGCCTCCTCAACAAGGGCGGCAGGGAGGCCACACCAGCCCAAAGCAGCGCCAAAGGCGGGACTGCGCCCTGCGGCCCGGCACTTCTTCAACCTGCACCCTCGCAAGGGCCAGGGAGCGCTCGTTCCCTGTCACCTGGCTAAAGCAGCCTCCCTAGGCCTGCTCACAGGGAGCTGGGGCTGCTCCTGGGGACAAAGGGCTCCACAAGGTCGTGACACGCGCCCCGAGTACGGGGGGTCACGCTGGCAGGCCGCCAGCAGGACTGGCGGCCACGCAGCATAGGCAGAGACCCAGGCCCTGGCTACGGGCGGGTCACGGCGCCCACAGTACCGCTAAGCGGCTGCGCTGCGTCCTCAGAAAGCAGGGGCAAGGCCTGACGCTTTCTGCACCCGTGCGTTTTTGGGGACCTCCCTGTGGCTGCACAGAGCTCCTCTTTCCCTCCTGGGAAGTCTAAGCTACACTGCTCTGTGTCTAAAGGGGGCCAAAGCACAAGCACACTTGCTCACTCACACCAGCTAAAGGGAGACAGGGGAGGCAAAGACAGGGGAGGGGAAGACAGTCCCAGAAGAGGGAGCAAGTTCTGTGCAGCCAACCTGCTGGGGAGCCATCCCTACCGCTGAGTGGGAGAGGAAAGCATCAGCCCCGGCCCCGCACTGTGGGGAGGGCACAGGGGCCTCGACACGCCGAGGCGCTCCAGGGCCGGCGCAGGGACGAAGGCCGTGACGCGCCCCGAGTACAGGGGGTCACGCTGGCCAGGGGCCAGCAGCAGGCAGACAGCTGCCGGGGCTGGGGAAAAGGCCCTGCCCTGCATAGAGGGTGGGCCGGGGGCCGGGAGAGCTCTGTTTCCCCCCTCAGGTGCGGAGACAGGGGCTCTCACCCTTCTTACAGGGTTGCCCCTCTCTCCGGGCAGCCAAAGGAGCACAACGGCAAAAGGCCAACGTCAGCAAAGACCAGCCCTGCTCCCAGGGAGGTCGCCCAGCGCAAAGCCAGCCGCGGCACCCACAAAGTGCCCTGGCCATGCCAGGAGGGCCCTTTGCCCAGAGGGCCTCTCGTGCCCCCTCTTCAGCTCCAAGCTCGCTCTTGCCTCGCCGTTCCACTCTTGAGCTCGAAGCCGCCGCTCTTGCTCCCTCTTGCCTCGTCGTCCCACGCCTTCTGCCAAGGGACGACGACACACTCAGGCCTGAGAAGCTCCAGCTCCTGAAGGGAGCTGCCACCCAACGGGGAGATCCTTAAGCCACCCCCCACAGACCCCCCAGCTCCACAAAAGCCTCCAATTCCAGCTACAATCTCCGCTCTTACCTCACCGTTCCACTCCCGGGCTCAAAACCGCTGCTCCACTTGCTCGCTCTTGCCTCGCCGTTCCACTCTTGAGCTCGAAGCCGCCGCTCTTGCTCCCTCTTGCCTCGTCGTCCCACGCCTTCTGCCAAGGGACGACGACACACTCAGGCCTGAGAAGCTCCTGAAGGGAACCGCCGGCCAAGAGCCCCGCAGGGAGATCCTCAAGCCGCCACGCACGGACCGCCCCCACCCCAGCTGCCCAAAACCCTCCAGCTTCAGCTTGACTCACCGTCGCGACGTCCGGCGCAGTCCCACGCGGTGCTGGGAGCCAGGCCCTCTGGGCAAATGAAGCTGGGCACGCAAAGCAGCGGCCATAGAGGCTGTACCCCTGCTTATAGGGGGCTCAGGCCGCTGCCTGGACTCCAAAGTGCCCGGGACTCCAGAGCCCTGGCCCCGACTTACAGGGCAGCCCTGGTCCCCAAGGCCTACGGAGGCTCCTTCTCTCCAATTCCGGGGCACTCCCCGCTAAGGGGACGCTCGCCCCACGCAGGCTGCCAGCTGAAGGGGGCACAAAGGCTCCCAGACCCACAGCCCCCTTACAGGCCGGTCGACACCCAGGGGGCCACAGAGCTCGGCCTTCCCCCACGGTAACGGGAACGAGGCTCTACAGTCAGGCAGTCGAGCTGACGGCCTAAAGCCGAGGGGCCGGGACCCCAGCCCCGAGGACAGGGAGGGCACACGCCCGGCCCCATGACTCCTGGCCCCACGCCTCTGAAAGGCCGGGGCCAGGGATACCCGCCTGATTACAGGGGGTCCCTCCAACCGCCCGCCGAGGGCGGGGGACGCACACAGCCCCACTTACAGGGCCGTCCCCCGCAGCCCGGCACCCCCAACAAGCACCACGGAGCACAGGCTCCGGCCTGCGCCCCGCTTAGGGGCCGGCCGGAGCCTGGCCGGGGTGTGGCAACACAGGCCTCTGCAGGAGCCCCGGGAGCCTCCTCAACAAGGGCGGCAGGGAGGCCACACCAGCCCAAAGCAGCGCCAAAGGCGGGACTGCGCCCTGCGGCCCGGCACTTCTTCAACCTGCACCCTCGCAAGGGCCAGGGAGCGCTCGTTCCCTGTCACCTGGCTAAAGCAGCCTCCCTAGGCCTGCTCACAGGGAGCTGGGGCTGCTCCTGGGGACAAAGGGCTCCACAAGGTCGTGACACGCGCCCCGAGTACGGGGGGTCACGCTGGCAGGCCGCCAGCAGGACTGGCGGCCACGCAGCATAGGCAGAGACCCAGGCCCTGGCTACGGGCGGGTCACGGCGCCCACAGTACCGCTAAGCGGCTGCGCTGCGTCCTCAGAAAGCAGGGGCAAGGCCTGACGCTTTCTGCACCCGTGCGTTTTTGGGGACCTCCCTGTGGCTGCACAGAGCTCCTCTTTCCCTCCTGGGAAGTCTAAGCTACACTGCTCTGTGTCTAAAGGGGGCCAAAGCACAAGCACACTTGCTCACTCACACCAGCTAAAGGGAGACAGGGGAGGCAAAGACAGGGGAGGGGAAGACAGTCCCAGAAGAGGGAGCAAGTTCTGTGCAGCCAACCTGCTGGGGAGCCATCCCTACCGCTGAGCGGGAGAGGAAAGCATCAGACCCGGCCCCGCACTGTGGGGAGGGCACAGGGGCCTCGACACGCCGAGGCGCTCCAGGGCCGGCGCAGGGACGAAGGCCGTGACGCGCCCCGAGTACAGGGGGTCACGCTGGCCAGGGGCCAGCAGCAGGCAGACAGCTGCCGGGGCTGGGGAAAAGGCCCTGCCCTGCATAGAGGGTGGGCCGGGGGCCGGGAGAGCTCTGTTTCCCCCCTCAGGTGCGGAGACAGGGGCTCTCACCCTTCTTACAGGGTTGCCCCTCTCTCCGGGCAGCCAAAGGAGCACAACGGCAAAAGGCCAACGTCAGCAAAGACCAGCCCTGCTCCCAGGGAGGTCGCCCAGCGCAAAGCCAGCCGCGGCACCCACAAAGTGCCCTGGCCATGCCAGGAGGGCCCTTTGCCCAGAGGGCCTCTCGTGCCCCCTCTTCAGCTCCAAGCTCGCTCTTGCCTCGCCGTTCCACTCTTGAGCTCGAAGCCGCCGCTCTTGCTCCCTCTTGCCTCGTCGTCCCACGCCTTCTGCCAAGGGACGACGACACACTCAGGCCTGAGAAGCTCCAGCTCCTGAAGGGAGCTGCCACCCAACGGGGAGATCCTTAAGCCACCCCCCACAGACCCCCCAGCTCCACAAAAGCCTCCAATTCCAGCTACAATCTCCGCTCTTACCTCACCGTTCCACTCCCGGGCTCAAAACCGCTGCTCCACTTGCTCGCTCTTGCCTCGCCGTTCCACTCTTGAGCTCGAAGCCGCCGCTCTTGCTCCCTCTTGCCTCGTCGTCCCACGCCTTCTGCCAAGGGACGACGACACACTCAGGCCTGAGAAGCTCCTGAAGGGAACCGCCGGCCAAGAGCCCCGCAGGGAGATCCTCAAGCCACCACGCACGGACCGCCCCCACCCCAGCTGCCCAAAACCCTCCAGCTTCAGCTTGACTCACCGTCGCGACGTCCGGCGCAGTCCCACGCGGTGCTGGGAGCCAGGCCCTCTGGGCAAATGAAGCTGGGCACGCAAAGCAGCGGCCATAGAGGCTGTACCCCTGCTTATAGGGGGCTCAGGCCGCTGCCTGGACTCCAAAGTGCCCGGGACTCCAGAGCCCTGGCCCCGACTTACAGGGCAGCCCTGGTCCCCAAGGCCTACGGAGGCTCCTTCTCTCCAATTCCGGGGCACTCCCCGCTAAGGGGACGCTCGCCCCACGCAGGCTGCCAGCTGAAGGGGGCACAAAGGCTCCCAGACCCACAGCCCCCTTACAGGCCGGTCGACACCCAGGGGGCCACAGAGCTCGGCCTTCCCCCACGGTAACGGGAACGAGGCTCTACAGTCAGGCAGTTGAGCTGACGGCCTAAAGCCGAGGGGCCGGGACCCCAGCCCCGAGGACAGGGAGGGCACACGCCCGGCCCCATGACTCCTGGCCCCACGCCTCTGAAAGGCCGGGGCCAGGGATACCCGCCTGATTACAGGGGGTCCCTCCAACCGCCCGCCGAGGGCGGGGGACGCACACAGCCCCACTTACAGGGCCGTCCCCCGCAGCCCGGCACCCCCAACAAGCACCACGGAGCACAGGCTCCGGCCTGCGCCCTGCTTAGGGGCCGGCCGGAGCCTGGCCGGGGTGTGGCAACACAGGCCTCTGCAGGAGCCCCGGGAGCCTCCTCAACAAGGGCGGCAGGGAGGCCACACCAGCCCAAAGCAGCGCCAAAGGCGGGACTGCGCCCTGCGGCCCGGCACTTCTTCAACCTGCACCCTCGCAAGGGCCAGGGAGCGCTCGTTCCCTGTCACCTGGCTAAAGCAGCCTCCCTAGGCCTGCTCACAGGGAGCTGGGGCTGCTCCTGGGGACAAAGGGCTCCACAAGGTCGTGACACGCGCCCCGAGTACGGGGGGTCACGCTGGCAGGCCGCCAGCAGGACTGGCGGCCACGCAGCATAGGCAGAGACCCAGGCCCTGGCTACGGGCGGGTCACGGCGCCCACAGTACCGCTAAGCGGCTGCGCTGCGTCCTCAGAAAGCAGGGGCAAGGCCTGACGCTTTCTGCACCCGTGCGTTTTTGGGGACCTCCCTGTGGCTGCACAGAGCTCCTCTTTCCCTCCTGGGAAGTCTAAGCTACACTGCTCTGTGTCTAAAGGGGGCCAAAGCACAAGCACACTTGCTCACTCACACCAGCTAAAGGGAGACAGGGGAGGCAAAGACAGGGGAGGGGAAGACAGTCCCAGAAGAGGGAGCAAGTTCTGTGCAGCCAACCTGCTGGGGAGCCATCCCTACCGCTGAGCGGGAGAGGAAAGCATCAGCCCCGGCCCCGCACTGTGGGGAGGGCACAGGGGCCTCGACACGCCGAGGCGCTCCAGGGCCGGCGCAGGGACGAAGGCCGTGACGCGCCCCGAGTACAGGGGGTCACGCTGGCCAGGGGCCAGCAGCAGGCAGACAGCTGCCGGGGCTGGGGAAAAGGCCCTGCCCTGCATAGAGGGTGGGCCGGGGGCCGGGAGAGCTCTGTTTCCCCCCTCAGGTGCGGAGACAGGGGCTCTCACCCTTCTTACAGGGTTGCCCCTCTCTCCGGGCAGCCAAAGGAGCACAACGGCAAAAGGCCAACGTCAGCAAAGACCAGCCCTGCTCCCAGGGAGGTCGCCCAGCGCAAAGCCAGCCGCGGCACCCACAAAGTGCCCTGGCCATGCCAGGAGGGCCCTTTGCCCAGAGGGCCTCTCGTGCCCCCTCTTCAGCTCCAAGCTCGCTCTTGCCTCGCCGTTCCACTCTTGAGCTCGAAGCCGCCGCTCTTGCTCCCTCTTGCCTCGTCGTCCCACGCCTTCTGCCAAGGGACGACGACACACTCAGGCCTGAGAAGCTCCAGCTCCTGAAGGGAGCTGCCACCCAACGGGGAGATCCTTAAGCCACCCCCCACAGACCCCCCAGCTCCACAAAAGCCTCCAATTCCAGCTACAATCTCCGCTCTTACCTCACCGTTCCACTCCCGGGCTCAAAACCGCTGCTCCACTTGCTCGCTCTTGCCTCGCCGTTCCACTCTTGAGCTCGAAGCCGCCGCTCTTGCTCCCTCTTGCCTCGTCGTCCCACGCCTTCTGCCAAGGGACGACGACACACTCAGGCCTGAGAAGCTCCTGAAGGGAACCGCCGGCCAAGAGCCCCGCAGGGAGATCCTCAAGCCGCCACGCACGGACCGCCCCCACCCCAGCTGCCCAAAACCCTCCAGCTTCAGCTTGACTCACCGTCGCGACGTCCGGCGCAGTCCCACGCGGTGCTGGGAGCCAGGCCCTCTGGGCAAATGAAGCTGGGCACGCAAAGCAGCGGCCATAGAGGCTGTACCCCTGCTTATAGGGGGCTCAGGCCGCTGCCTGGACTCCAAAGTGCCCGGGACTCCAGAGCCCTGGCCCCGACTTACAGGGCAGCCCTGGTCCCCAAGGCCTACGGAGGCTCCTTCTCTCCAATTCCGGGGCACTCCCCGCTAAGGGGACGCTCGCCCCACGCAGGCTGCCAGCTGAAGGGGGCACAAAGGCTCCCAGACCCACAGCCCCCTTACAGGCCGGTCGACACCCAGGGGGCCACAGAGCTCGGCCTTCCCCCACGGTAACGGGAACGAGGCTCTACAGTCAGGCAGTCGAGCTGACGGCCTAAAGCCGAGGGGCCGGGACCCCAGCCCCGAGGACAGGGAGGGCACACGCCCGGCCCCATGACTCCTGGCCCCACGCCTCTGAAAGGCCGGGGCCAGGGATACCCGCCTGATTACAGGGGGTCCCTCCAACCGCCCGCCGAGGGCGGGGGACGCACACAGCCCCACTTACAGGGCCGTCCCCCGCAGCCCGGCACCCCCAACAAGCACCACGGAGCACAGGCTCCGGCCTGCGCCCCGCTTAGGGGCCGGCCGGAGCCTGGCCGGGGTGTGGCAACACAGGCCTCTGCAGGAGCCCCGGGAGCCTCCTCAACAAGGGCGGCAGGGAGGCCACACCAGCCCAAAGCAGCGCCAAAGGCGGGACTGCGCCCTGCGGCCCGGCACTTCTTCAACCTGCACCCTCGCAAGGGCCAGGGAGCGCTCGTTCCTGTCACCTGGCTAAAGCAGCCTCCCTAGGCCTGCTCACAGGGAGCTGGGGCTGCTCCTGGGGACAAAGGGCTCCACAAGGTCGTGACACGCGCCCCGAGTACGGGGGGTCACGCTGGCAGGCCGCCAGCAGGACTGGCGGCCACGCAGCATAGGCAGAGACCCAGGCCCTGGCTACGGGCGGGTCACGGCGCCCACAGTACCGCTAAGCGGCTGCGCTGCGTCCTCAGAAAGCAGGGGCAAGGCCTGACGCTTTCTGCACCCGTGCGTTTTTGGGGACCTCCCTGTGGCTGCACAGAGCTCCTCTTTCCCTCCTGGGAAGTCTAAGCTACACTGCTCTGTGTCTAAAGGGGGCCAAAGCACAAGCACACTTGCTCACTCACACCAGCTAAAGGGAGACAGGGGAGGCAAAGACAGGGGAGGGGAAGACAGTCCCAGAAGAGGGAGCAAGTTCTGTGCAGCCAACCTGCTGGGGAGCCATCCCTACCGCTGAGCGGGAGAGGAAAGCATCAGACCCGGCCCCGCACTGTGGGGAGGGCACAGGGGCCTCGACACGCCGAGGCGCTCCAGGGCCGGCGCAGGGACGAAGGCCGTGACGCGCCCCGAGTACAGGGGGTCACGCTGGCCAGGGGCCAGCAGCAGGCAGACAGCTGCCGGGGCTGGGGAAAAGGCCCTGCCCTGCATAGAGGGTGGGCCGGGGGCCGGGAGAGCTCTGTTTCCCCCCTCAGGTGTGGAGACAGGGGCTCTCACCCTTCTTACAGGGTTGCCCCTCTCTCCGGGCAGCCAAAGGAGCACAACGGCAAAAGGCCAACGTCAGCAAAGACCAGCCCTGCTCCCAGGGAGGTCGCCCAGCGCAAAGCCAGCCGCGGCACCCACAAAGTGCCCTGGCCATGCCAGGAGGGCCCTTTGCCCAGAGGGCCTCTCGTGCCCCCTCTTCAGCTCCAAGCTCGCTCTTGCCTCGCCGTTCCACTCTTGAGCTCGAAGCCGCCGCTCTTGCTCCCTCTTGCCTCGTCGTCCCACGCCTTCTGCCAAGGGACGACGACACACTCAGGCCTGAGAAGCTCCAGCTCCTGAAGGGAGCTGCCACCCAACGGGGAGATCCTTAAGCCACCCCCCACAGACCCCCCAGCTCCACAAAAGCCTCCAATTCCAGCTACAATCTCCGCTCTTACCTCACCGTTCCACTCCCGGGCTCAAAACCGCTGCTCCACTTGCTCGCTCTTGCCTCGCCGTTCCACTCTTGAGCTCGAAGCCGCCGCTCTTGCTCCCTCTTGCCTCGTCGTCCCACGCCTTCTGCCAAGGGACGACGACACACTCAGGCCTGAGAAGCTCCTGAAGGGAACCGCCGGCCAAGAGCCCCGCAGGGAGATCCTCAAGCCGCCACGCACGGACCGCCCCCACCCCAGCTGCCCAAAACCCTCCAGCTTCAGCTTGACTCACCGTCGCGACGTCCGGCGCAGTCCCACGCGGTGCTGGGAGCCAGGCCCTCTGGGCAAATGAAGCTGGGCACGCAAAGCAGCGGCCATAGAGGCTGTACCCCTGCTTATAGGGGGCTCAGGCCGCTGCCTGGACTCCAAAGTGCCCGGGACTCCAGAGCCCTGGCCCCGACTTACAGGGCAGCCCTGGTCCCCAAGGCCTACGGAGGCTCCTTCTCTCCAATTCCGGGGCACTCCCCGCTAAGGGGACGCTCGCCCCACGCAGGCTGCCAGCTGAAGGGGGCACAAAGGCTCCCAGACCCACAGCCCCCTTACAGGCCGGTCGACACCCAGGGGGCCACAGAGCTCGGCCTTCCCCCACGGTAACGGGAACGAGGCTCTACAGTCAGGCAGTCGAGCTGACGGCCTAAAGCCGAGGGGCCGGGACCCCAGCCCCGAGGACAGGGAGGGCACACGCCCGGCCCCATGACTCCTGGCCCCACGCCTCTGAAAGGCCGGGGCCAGGGATACCCGCCTGATTACAGGGGGTCCCTCCAACCGCCCGCCGAGGGCGGGGGACGCACACAGCCCCACTTACAGGGCCGTCCCCCGCAGCCCGGCACCCCCAACAAGCACCACGGAGCACAGGCTCCGGCCTGCGCCCCGCTTAGGGGCCGGCCGGAGCCTGGCCGGGGTGTGGCAACACAGGCCTCTGCAGGAGCCCCGGGAGCCTCCTCAACAAGGGCGGCAGGGAGGCCACACCAGCCCAAAGCAGCGCCAAAGGCGGGACTGCGCCCTGCGGCCCGGCACTTCTTCAACCTGCACCCTCGCAAGGGCCAGGGAGCGCTCGTTCCTGTCACCTGGCTAAAGCAGCCTCCCTAGGCCTGCTCACAGGGAGCTGGGGCTGCTCCTGGGGACAAAGGGCTCCACAAGGTCGTGACACGCGCCCCGAGTACGGGGGGTCACGCTGGCAGGCCGCCAGCAGGACTGGCGGCCACGCAGCATAGGCAGAGACCCAGGCCCTGGCTACGGGCGGGTCACGGCGCCCACAGTACCGCTAAGCGGCTGCGCTGCGTCCTCAGAAAGCAGGGGCAAGGCCTGACGCTTTCTGCACCCGTGCGTTTTTGGGGACCTCCCTGTGGCTGCACAGAGCTCCTCTTTCCCTCCTGGGAAGTCTAAGCTACACTGCTCTGTGTCTAAAGGGGGCCAAAGCACAAGCACACTTGCTCACTCACACCAGCTAAAGGGAGACAGGGGAGGCAAAGACAGGGGAGGGGAAGACAGTCCCAGAAGAGGGAGCAAGTTCTGTGCAGCCAACCTGCTGGGGAGCCATCCCTACCGCTGAGCGGGAGAGGAAAGCATCAGCCCCGGCCCCGCACTGTGGGGAGGGCACAGGGGCCTCGACACGCCGAGGCGCTCCAGGGCCGGCGCAGGGACGAAGGCCGTGACGCGCCCCGAGTACAGGGGGTCACGCTGGCCAGGGGCCAGCAGCAGGCAGACAGCTGCCGGGGCTGGGGAAAAGGCCCTGCCCTGCATAGAGGGTGGGCCGGGGGCCGGGAGAGCTCTGTTTCCCCCCTCAGGTGCGGAGACAGGGGCTCTCACCCTTCTTACAGGGTTGCCCCTCTCTCCGGGCAGCCAAAGGAGCACAACGGCAAAAGGCCAACGTCAGCAAAGACCAGCCCTGCTCCCAGGGAGGTCGCCCAGCGCAAAGCCAGCCGCGGCACCCACAAAGTGCCCTGGCCATGCCAGGAGGGCCCTTTGCCCAGAGGGCCTCTCGTGCCCCCTCTTCAGCTCCAAGCTCGCTCTTGCCTCGCCGTTCCACTCTTGAGCTCGAAGCCGCCGCTCTTGCTCCCTCTTGCCTCGTCGTCCCACGCCTTCTGCCAAGGGACGACGACACACTCAGGCCTGAGAAGCTCCAGCTCCTGAAGGGAGCTGCCACCCAACGGGGAGATCCTTAAGCCACCCCCCACAGACCCCCCAGCTCCACAAAAGCCTCCAATTCCAGCTACAATCTCCGCTCTTACCTCACCGTTCCACTCCCGGGCTCAAAACCGCTGCTCCACTTGCTCGCTCTTGCCTCGCCGTTCCACTCTTGAGCTCGAAGCCGCCGCTCTTGCTCCCTCTTGCCTCGTCGTCCCACGCCTTCTGCCAAGGGACGACGACACACTCAGGCCTGAGAAGCTCCTGAAGGGAACCGCCGGCCAAGAGCCCCGCAGGGAGATCCTCAAGCCGCCACGCACGGACCGCCCCCACCCCAGCTGCCCAAAACCCTCCAGCTTCAGCTTGACTCACCGTCGCGACGTCCGGCGCAGTCCCACGCGGTGCTGGGAGCCAGGCCCTCTGGGCAAATGAAGCTGGGCACGCAAAGCAGCGGCCATAGAGGCTGTACCCCTGCTTATAGGGGGCTCAGGCCGCTGCCTGGACTCCAAAGTGCCCGGGACTCCAGAGCCCTGGCCCCGACTTACAGGGCAGCCCTGGTCCCCAAGGCCTACGGAGGCTCCTTCTCTCCAATTCCGGGGCACTCCCCGCTAAGGGGACGCTCGCCCCACGCAGGCTGCCAGCTGAAGGGGGCACAAAGGCTCCCAGACCCACAGCCCCCTTACAGGCCGGTCGACACCCAGGGGGCCACAGAGCTCGGCCTTCCCCCACGGTAACGGGAACGAGGCTCTACAGTCAGGCAGTCGAGCTGACGGCCTAAAGCCGAGGGGCCGGGACCCCAGCCCCGAGGACAGGGAGGGCACACGGCCGGCCCCATGACTCCTGGCCCCACGCCTCTGAAAGGCCGGGGCCAGGGATACCCGCCTGATTACAGGGGGTCCCTCCAACCGCCCGCCGAGGGCGGGGGACGCACACAGCCCCACTTACAGGGCCGTCCCCCGCAGCCCGGCACCCCCAACAAGCACCACGGAGCACAGGCTCCGGCCTGCGCCCCGCTTAGGGGCCGGCCGGAGCCTGGCCGGGGTGTGGCAACACAGGCCTCTGCAGGAGCCCCGGGAGCCTCCTCAACAAGGGCGGCAGGGAGGCCACACCAGCCCAAAGCAGCGCCAAAGGCGGGACTGCGCCCTGCGGCCCGGCACTTCTTCAACCTGCACCCTCGCAAGGGCCAGGGAGCGCTCGTTCCCTGTCACCTGGCTAAAGCAGCCTCCCTAGGCCTGCTCACAGGGAGCTGGGGCTGCTCCTGGGGACAAAGGGCTCCACAAGGTCGTGACACGCGCCCCGAGTACGGGGGGTCACGCTGGCAGGCCGCCAGCAGGACTGGCGGCCACGCAGCATAGGCAGAGACCCAGGCCCTGGCTACGGGCGGGTCACGGCGCCCACAGTACCGCTAAGCGGCTGCGCTGCGTCCTCAGAAAGCAGGGGCAAGGCCTGACGCTTTCTGCACCCGTGCGTTTTTGGGGACCTCCCTGTGGCTGCACAGAGCTCCTCTTTCCCTCCTGGGAAGTCTAAGCTACACTGCTCTGTGTCTAAAGGGGGCCAAAGCACAAGCACACTTGCTCACTCACACCAGCTAAAGGGAGACAGGGGAGGCAAAGACAGGGGAGGGGAAGACAGTCCCAGAAGAGGGAGCAAGTTCTGTGCAGCCAACCTGCTGGGGAGCCATCCCTACCGCTGAGCGGGAGAGGAAAGCATCAGACCCGGCCCCGCACTGTGGGGAGGGCACAGGGGCCTCGACACGCCGAGGCGCTCCAGGGCCGGCGCAGGGACGAAGGCCGTGACGCGCCCCGAGTACAGGGGGTCACGCTGGCCAGGGGCCAGCAGCAGGCAGACAGCTGCCGGGGCTGGGGAAAAGGCCCTGCCCTGCATAGAGGGTGGGCCGGGGGCCGGGAGAGCTCTGTTTCCCCCCTCAGGTGCGGAGACAGGGGCTCTCACCCTTCTTACAGGGTTGCCCCTCTCTCCGGGCAGCCAAAGGAGCACAACGGCAAAAGGCCAACGTCAGCAAAGACCAGCCCTGCTCCCAGGGAGGTCGCCCAGCGCAAAGCCAGCCGCGGCACCCACAAAGTGCCCTGGCCATGCCAGGAGGGCCCTTTGCCCAGAGGGCCTCTCGTGCCCCCTCTTCAGCTCCAAGCTCGCTCTTGCCTCGCCGTTCCACTCTTGAGCTCGAAGCCGCCGCTCTTGCTCCCTCTTGCCTCGTCGTCCCACGCCTTCTGCCAAGGGACGACGACACACTCAGGCCTGAGAAGCTCCAGCTCCTGAAGGGAGCTGCCACCCAACGGGGAGATCCTTAAGCCACCCCCCACAGACCCCCCAGCTCCACAAAAGCCTCCAATTCCAGCTACAATCTCCGCTCTTACCTCACCGTTCCACTCCCGGGCTCAAAACCGCTGCTCCACTTGCTCGCTCTTGCCTCGCCGTTCCACTCTTGAGCTCGAAGCCGCCGCTCTTGCTCCCTCTTGCCTCGTCGTCCCACGCCTTCTGCCAAGGGACGACGACACACTCAGGCCTGAGAAGCTCCTGAAGGGAACCGCCGGCCAAGAGCCCCGCAGGGAGATCCTCAAGCCACCACGCACGGACCGCCCCCACCCCAGCTGCCCAAAACCCTCCAGCTTCAGCTTGACTCACCGTCGCGACGTCCGGCGCAGTCCCACGCGGTGCTGGGAGCCAGGCCCTCTGGGCAAATGAAGCTGGGCACGCAAAGCAGCGGCCATAGAGGCTGTACCCCTGCTTATAGGGGGCTCAGGCCGCTGCCTGGACTCCAAAGTGCCCGGGACTCCAGAGCCCTGGCCCCGACTTACAGGGCAGCCCTGGTCCCCAAGGCCTACGGAGGCTCCTTCTCTCCAATTCCGGGGCACTCCCCGCTAAGGGGACGCTCGCCCCACGCAGGCTGCCAGCTGAAGGGGGCACAAAGGCTCCCAGACCCACAGCCCCCTTACAGGCCGGTCGACACCCAGGGGGCCACAGAGCTCGGCCTTCCCCCACGGTAACGGGAACGAGGCTCTACAGTCAGGCAGTCGAGCTGACGGCCTAAAGCCGAGGGGCCGGGACCCCAGCCCCGAGGACAGGGAGGGCACATGCCCGGCCCCATGACTCCTGGCCCCACGCCTCTGAAAGGCCGGGGCCAGGGATACCCGCCTGATTACAGGGGGTCCCTCCAACCGCCCGCCGAGGGCGGGGGACGCACACAGCCCCACTTACAGGGCCGTCCCCCGCAGCCCGGCACCCCCAACAAGCACCACGGAGCACAGGCTCCGGCCTGCGCCCCGCTTAGGGGCCGGCCGGAGCCTGGCCGGGGTGTGGCAACACAGGCCTCTGCAGGAGCCCCGGGAGCCTCCTCAACAAGGGCGGCAGGGAGGCCACACCAGCCCAAAGCAGCGCCAAAGGCGGGACTGCGCCCTGCGGCCCGGCACTTCTTCAACCTGCACCCTCGCAAGGGCCAGGGAGCGCTCGTTCCCTGTCACCTGGCTAAAGCAGCCTCCCTAGGCCTGCTCACAGGGAGCTGGGGCTGCTCCTGGGGACAAAGGGCTCCACAAGGTCGTGACACGCGCCCCGAGTACGGGGGGTCACGCTGGCAGGCCGCCAGCAGGACTGGCGGCCACGCAGCATAGGCAGAGACCCAGGCCCTGGCTACGGGCGGGTCACGGCGCCCACAGTACCGCTAAGCGGCTGCGCTGCGTCCTCAGAAAGCAGGGGCAAGGCCTGACGCTTTCTGCACCCGTGCGTTTTTGGGGACCTCCCTGTGGCTGCACAGAGCTCCTCTTTCCCTCCTGGGAAGTCTAAGCTACACTGCTCTGTGTCTAAAGGGGGCCAAAGCACAAGCACACTTGCTCACTCACACCAGCTAAAGGGAGACAGGGGAGGCAAAGACAGGGGAGGGGAAGACAGTCCCAGAAGAGGGAGCAAGTTCTGTGCAGCCAACCTGCTGGGGAGCCATCCCTACCGCTGAGCGGGAGAGGAAAGCATCAGACCCGGCCCCGCACTGTGGGGAGGGCACAGGGGCCTCGACACGCCGAGGCGCTCCAGGGCCGGCGCAGGGACGAAGGCCGTGACGCGCCCCGAGTACAGGGGGTCACGCTGGCCAGGGGCCAGCAGCAGGCAGACAGCTGCCGGGGCTGGGGAAAAGGCCCTGCCCTGCATAGAGGGTGGGCCGGGGGCCGGGAGAGCTCTGTTTCCCCCCTCAGGTGTGGAGACAGGGGCTCTCACCCTTCTTACAGGGTTGCCCCTCTCTCCGGGCAGCCAAAGGAGCACAACGGCAAAAGGCCAACGTCAGCAAAGACCAGCCCTGCTCCCAGGGAGGTCGCCCAGCGCAAAGCCAGCCGCGGCACCCACAAAGTGCCCTGGCCATGCCAGGAGGGCCCTTTGCCCAGAGGGCCTCTCGTGCCCCCTCTTCAGCTCCAAGCTCGCTCTTGCCTCGCCGTTCCACTCTTGAGCTCGAAGCCGCCGCTCTTGCTCCCTCTTGCCTCGTCGTCCCACGCCTTCTGCCAAGGGACGACGACACACTCAGGCCTGAGAAGCTCCAGCTCCTGAAGGGAGCTGCCACCCAACGGGGAGATCCTTAAGCCACCCCCCACAGACCCCCCAGCTCCACAAAAGCCTCCAATTCCAGCTACAATCTCCGCTCTTACCTCACCGTTCCACTCCCGGGCTCAAAACCGCTGCTCCACTTGCTCGCTCTTGCCTCGCCGTTCCACTCTTGAGCTCGAAGCCGCCGCTCTTGCTCCCTCTTGCCTCGTCGTCCCACGCCTTCTGCCAAGGGACGACGACACACTCAGGCCTGAGAAGCTCCTGAAGGGAACCGCCGGCCAAGAGCCCCGCAGGGAGATCCTCAAGCCGCCACGCACGGACCGCCCCCACCCCAGCTGCCCAAAACCCTCCAGCTTCAGCTTGACTCACCGTCGCGACGTCCGGCGCAGTCCCACGCGGTGCTGGGAGCCAGGCCCTCTGGGCAAATGAAGCTGGGCACGCAAAGCAGCGGCCATAGAGGCTGTACCCCTGCTTATAGGGGGCTCAGGCCGCTGCCTGGACTCCAAAGTGCCCGGGACTCCAGAGCCCTGGCCCCGACTTACAGGGCAGCCCTGGTCCCCAAGGCCTACGGAGGCTCCTTCTCTCCAATTCCGGGGCACTCCCCGCTAAGGGGACGCTCGCCCCACGCAGGCTGCCAGCTGAAGGGGGCACAAAGGCTCCCAGACCCACAGCCCCCTTACAGGCCGGTCGACACCCAGGGGGCCACAGAGCTCGGCCTTCCCCCACGGTAACGGGAACGAGGCTCTACAGTCAGGCAGTCGAGCTGACGGCCTAAAGCCGAGGGGCCGGGACCCCAGCCCCGAGGACAGGGAGGGCACATGCCCGGCCCCATGACTCCTGGCCCCACGCCTCTGAAAGGCCGGGGCCAGGGATACCCGCCTGATTACAGGGGGTCCCTCCAACCGCCCGCCGAGGGCGGGGGACGCACACAGCCCCACTTACAGGGCCGTCCCCCGCAGCCCGGCACCCCCAACAAGCACCACGGAGCACAGGCTCCGGCCTGCGCCCCGCTTAGGGGCCGGCCGGAGCCTGGCCGGGGTGTGGCAACACAGGCCTCTGCAGGAGCCCCGGGAGCCTCCTCAACAAGGGCGGCAGGGAGGCCACACCAGCCCAAAGCAGCGCCAAAGGCGGGACTGCGCCCTGCGGCCCGGCACTTCTTCAACCTGCACCCTCGCAAGGGCCAGGGAGCGCTCGTTCCCTGTCACCTGGCTAAAGCAGCCTCCCTAGGCCTGCTCACAGGGAGCTGGGGCTGCTCCTGGGGACAAAGGGCTCCACAAGGTCGTGACACGCGCCCCGAGTACGGGGGGTCACGCTGGCAGGCCGCCAGCAGGACTGGCGGCCACGCAGCATAGGCAGAGACCCAGGCCCTGGCTACGGGCGGGTCACGGCGCCCACAGTACCGCTAAGCGGCTGCGCTGCGTCCTCAGAAAGCAGGGGCAAGGCCTGACGCTTTCTGCACCCGTGCGTTTTTGGGGACCTCCCTGTGGCTGCACAGAGCTCCTCTTTCCCTCCTGGGAAGTCTAAGCTACACTGCTCTGTGTCTAAAGGGGGCCAAAGCACAAGCACACTTGCTCACTCACACCAGCTAAAGGGAGACAGGGGAGGCAAAGACAGGGGAGGGGAAGACAGTCCCAGAAGAGGGAGCAAGTTCTGTGCAGCCAACCTGCTGGGGAGCCATCCCTACCGCTGAGCGGGAGAGGAAAGCATCAGACCCGGCCCCGCACTGTGGGGAGGGCACAGGGGCCTCGACACGCCGAGGCGCTCCAGGGCCGGCGCAGGGACGAAGGCCGTGACGCGCCCCGAGTACAGGGGGTCACGCTGGCCAGGGGCCAGCAGCAGGCAGACAGCTGCCGGGGCTGGGGAAAAGGCCCTGCCCTGCATAGAGGGTGGGCCGGGGGCCGGGAGAGCTCTGTTTCCCCCCTCAGGTGTGGAGACAGGGGCTCTCACCCTTCTTACAGGGTTGCCCCTCTCTCCGGGCAGCCAAAGGAGCACAACGGCAAAAGGCCAACGTCAGCAAAGACCAGCCCTGCTCCCAGGGAGGTCGCCCAGCGCAAAGCCAGCCGCGGCACCCACAAAGTGCCCTGGCCATGCCAGGAGGGCCCTTTGCCCAGAGGGCCTCTCGTGCCCCCTCTTCAGCTCCAAGCTCGCTCTTGCCTCGCCGTTCCACTCTTGAGCTCGAAGCCGCCGCTCTTGCTCCCTCTTGCCTCGTCGTCCCACGCCTTCTGCCAAGGGACGACGACACACTCAGGCCTGAGAAGCTCCAGCTCCTGAAGGGAGCTGCCACCCAACGGGGAGATCCTTAAGCCACCCCCCACAGACCCCCCAGCTCCACAAAAGCCTCCAATTCCAGCTACAATCTCCGCTCTTACCTCACCGTTCCACTCCCGGGCTCAAAACCGCTGCTCCACTTGCTCGCTCTTGCCTCGCCGTTCCACTCTTGAGCTCGAAGCCGCCGCTCTTGCTCCCTCTTGCCTCGTCGTCCCACGCCTTCTGCCAAGGGACGACGACACACTCAGGCCTGAGAAGCTCCTGAAGGGAACCGCCGGCCAAGAGCCCCGCAGGGAGATCCTCAAGCCGCCACGCACGGACCGCCCCCACCCCAGCTGCCCAAAACCCTCCAGCTTCAGCTTGACTCACCGTCGCGACGTCCGGCGCAGTCCCACGCGGTGCTGGGAGCCAGGCCCTCTGGGCAAATGAAGCTGGGCACGCAAAGCAGCGGCCATAGAGGCTGTACCCCTGCTTATAGGGGGCTCAGGCCGCTGCCTGGACTCCAAAGTGCCCGGGACTCCAGAGCCCTGGCCCCGACTTACAGGGCAGCCCTGGTCCCCAAGGCCTACGGAGGCTCCTTCTCTCCAATTCCGGGGCACTCCCCGCTAAGGGGACGCTCGCCCCACGCAGGCTGCCAGCTGAAGGGGGCACAAAGGCTCCCAGACCCACAGCCCCCTTACAGGCCGGTCGACACCCAGGGGGCCACAGAGCTCGGCCTTCCCCCACGGTAACGGGAACGAGGCTCTACAGTCAGGCAGTCGAGCTGACGGCCTAAAGCCGAGGGGCCGGGACCCCAGCCCCGAGGACAGGGAGGGCACACGCCCGGCCCCATGACTCCTGGCCCCACGCCTCTGAAAGGCCGGGGCCAGGGATACCCGCCTGATTACAGGGGGTCCCTCCAACCGCCCGCCGAGGGCGGGGGACGCACACAGCCCCACTTACAGGGCCGTCCCCCGCAGCCCGGCACCCCCAACAAGCACCACGGAGCACAGGCTCCGGCCTGCGCCCCGCTTAGGGGCCGGCCGGAGCCTGGCCGGGGTGTGGCAACACAGGCCTCTGCAGGAGCCCCGGGAGCCTCCTCAACAAGGGCGGCAGGGAGGCCACACCAGCCCAAAGCAGCGCCAAAGGCGGGACTGCGCCCTGCGGCCCGGCACTTCTTCAACCTGCACCCTCGCAAGGGCCAGGGAGCGCTCGTTCCCTGTCACCTGGCTAAAGCAGCCTCCCTAGGCCTGCTCACAGGGAGCTGGGGCTGCTCCTGGGGACAAAGGGCTCCACAAGGTCGTGACACGCGCCCCGAGTACGGGGGGTCACGCTGGCAGGCCGCCAGCAGGACTGGCGGCCACGCAGCATAGGCAGAGACCCAGGCCCTGGCTACGGGCGGGTCACGGCGCCCACAGTACCGCTAAGCGGCTGCGCTGCGTCCTCAGAAAGCAGGGGCAAGGCCTGACGCTTTCTGCACCCGTGCGTTTTTGGGGACCTCCCTGTGGCTGCACAGAGCTCCTCTTTCCCTCCTGGGAAGTCTAAGCTACACTGCTCTGTGTCTAAAGGGGGCCAAAGCACAAGCACACTTGCTCACTCACACCAGCTAAAGGGAGACAGGGGAGGCAAAGACAGGGGAGGGGAAGACAGTCCCAGAAGAGGGAGCAAGTTCTGTGCAGCCAACCTGCTGGGGAGCCATCCCTACCGCTGAGTGGGAGAGGAAAGCATCAGCCCCGGCCCCGCACTGTGGGGAGGGCACAGGGGCCTCGACACGCCGAGGCGCTCCAGGGCCGGCGCAGGGACGAAGGCCGTGACGCGCCCCGAGTACAGGGGGTCACGCTGGCCAGGGGCCAGCAGCAGGCAGACAGCTGCCGGGGCTGGGGAAAAGGCCCTGCCCTGCATAGAGGGTGGGCCGGGGGCCGGGAGAGCTCTGTTTCCCCCCTCAGGTGCGGAGACAGGGGCTCTCACCCTTCTTACAGGGTTGCCCCTCTCTCCGGGCAGCCAAAGGAGCACAACGGCAAAAGGCCAACGTCAGCAAAGACCAGCCCTGCTCCCAGGGAGGTCGCCCAGCGCAAAGCCAGCCGCGGCACCCACAAAGTGCCCTGGCCATGCCAGGAGGGCCCTTTGCCCAGAGGGCCTCTCGTGCCCCCTCTTCAGCTCCAAGCTCGCTCTTGCCTCGCCGTTCCACTCTTGAGCTCGAAGCCGCCGCTCTTGCTCCCTCTTGCCTCGTCGTCCCACGCCTTCTGCCAAGGGACGACGACACACTCAGGCCTGAGAAGCTCCAGCTCCTGAAGGGAGCTGCCACCCAACGGGGAGATCCTTAAGCCACCCCCCACAGACCCCCCAGCTCCACAAAAGCCTCCAATTCCAGCTACAATCTCCGCTCTTACCTCACCGTTCCACTCCCGGGCTCAAAACCGCTGCTCCACTTGCTCGCTCTTGCCTCGCCGTTCCACTCTTGAGCTCGAAGCCGCCGCTCTTGCTCCCTCTTGCCTCGTCGTCCCACGCCTTCTGCCAAGGGACGACGACACACTCAGGCCTGAGAAGCTCCTGAAGGGAACCGCCGGCCAAGAGCCCCGCAGGGAGATCCTCAAGCCGCCACGCACGGACCGCCCCCACCCCAGCTGCCCAAAACCCTCCAGCTTCAGCTTGACTCACCGTCGCGACGTCCGGCGCAGTCCCACGCGGTGCTGGGAGCCAGGCCCTCTGGGCAAATGAAGCTGGGCACGCAAAGCAGCGGCCATAGAGGCTGTACCCCTGCTTATAGGGGGCTCAGGCCGCTGCCTGGACTCCAAAGTGCCCGGGACTCCAGAGCCCTGGCCCCGACTTACAGGGCAGCCCTGGTCCCCAAGGCCTACGGAGGCTCCTTCTCTCCAATTCCGGGGCACTCCCCGCTAAGGGGACGCTCGCCCCACGCAGGCTGCCAGCTGAAGGGGGCACAAAGGCTCCCAGACCCACAGCCCCCTTACAGGCCGGTCGACACCCAGGGGGCCACAGAGCTCGGCCTTCCCCCACGGTAACGGGAACGAGGCTCTACAGTCAGGCAGTCGAGCTGACGGCCTAAAGCCGAGGGGCCGGGACCCCAGCCCCGAGGACAGGGAGGGCACACGGCCGGCCCCATGACTCCTGGCCCCACGCCTCTGAAAGGCCGGGGCCAGGGATACCCGCCTGATTACAGGGGGTCCCTCCAACCGCCCGCCGAGAGCGGGGGACGCACACAGCCCCACTTACAGGGCCGTCCCCCGCAGCCCGGCACCCCCAACAAGCACCACGGAGCACAGGCTCCGGCCTGCGCCCCGCTTAGGGGCCGGCCGGAGCCTGGCCGGGGTGTGGCAACACAGGCCTCTGCAGGAGCCCCGGGAGCCTCCTCAACAAGGGCGGCAGGGAGGCCACACCAGCCCAAAGCAGCGCCAAAGGCGGGACTGCGCCCTGCGGCCCGGCACTTCTTCAACCTGCACCCTCGCAAGGGCCAGGGAGCGCTCGTTCCCTGTCACCTGGCTAAAGCAGCCTCCCTAGGCCTGCTCACAGGGAGCTGGGGCTGCTCCTGGGGACAAAGGGCTCCACAAGGTCGTGACACGCGCCCCGAGTACGGGGGGTCACGCTGGCAGGCCGCCAGCAGGACTGGCGGCCACGCAGCATAGGCAGAGACCCAGGCCCTGGCTACGGGCGGGTCACGGCGCCCACAGTACCGCTAAGCGGCTGCGCTGCGTCCTCAGAAAGCAGGGGCAAGGCCTGACGCTTTCTGCACCCGTGCGTTTTTGGGGACCTCCCTGTGGCTGCACAGAGCTCCTCTTTCCCTCCTGGGAAGTCTAAGCTACACTGCTCTGTGTCTAAAGGGGGCCAAAGCACAAGCACACTTGCTCACTCACACCAGCTAAAGGGAGACAGGGGAGGCAAAGACAGGGGAGGGGAAGACAGTCCCAGAAGAGGGAGCAAGTTCTGTGCAGCCAACCTGCTGGGGAGCCATCCCTACCGCTGAGCGGGAGAGGAAAGCATCAGCCCCGGCCCCGCACTGTGGGGAGGGCACAGGGGCCTCGACACGCCGAGGCGCTCCAGGGCCGGCGCAGGGACGAAGGCCGTGACGCGCCCCGAGTACAGGGGGTCACGCTGGCCAGGGGCCAGCAGCAGGCAGACAGCTGCCGGGGCTGGGGAAAAGGCCCTGCCCTGCATAGAGGGTGGGCCGGGGGCCGGGAGAGCTCTGTTTCCCCCCTCAGGTGCGGAGACAGGGGCTCTCACCCTTCTTACAGGGTTGCCCCTCTCTCCGGGCAGCCAAAGGAGCACAACGGCAAAAGGCCAACGTCAGCAAAGACCAGCCCTGCTCCCAGGGAGGTCGCCCAGCGCAAAGCCAGCCGCGGCACCCACAAAGTGCCCTGGCCATGCCAGGAGGGCCCTTTGCCCAGAGGGCCTCTCGTGCCCCCTCTTCAGCTCCAAGCTCGCTCTTGCCTCGCCGTTCCACTCTTGAGCTCGAAGCCGCCGCTCTTGCTCCCTCTTGCCTCGTCGTCCCACGCCTTCTGCCAAGGGACGACGACACACTCAGGCCTGAGAAGCTCCAGCTCCTGAAGGGAGCTGCCACCCAACGGGGAGATCCTTAAGCCACCCCCCACAGACCCCCCAGCTCCACAAAAGCCTCCAATTCCAGCTACAATCTCCGCTCTTACCTCACCGTTCCACTCCCGGGCTCAAAACCGCTGCTCCACTTGCTCGCTCTTGCCTCGCCGTTCCACTCTTGAGCTCGAAGCCGCCGCTCTTGCTCCCTCTTGCCTCGTCGTCCCACGCCTTCTGCCAAGGGACGACGACACACTCAGGCCTGAGAAGCTCCTGAAGGGAACCGCCGGCCAAGAGCCCCGCAGGGAGATCCTCAAGCCGCCACGCACGGACCGCCCCCACCCCAGCTGCCCAAAACCCTCCAGCTTCAGCTTGACTCACCGTCGCGACGTCCGGCGCAGTCCCACGCGGTGCTGGGAGCCAGGCCCTCTGGGCAAATGAAGCTGGGCACGCAAAGCAGCGGCCATAGAGGCTGTACCCCTGCTTATAGGGGGCTCAGGCCGCTGCCTGGACTCCAAAGTGCCCGGGACTCCAGAGCCCTGGCCCCGACTTACAGGGCAGCCCTGGTCCCCAAGGCCTACGGAGGCTCCTTCTCTCCAATTCCGGGGCACTCCCCGCTAAGGGGACGCTCGCCCCACGCAGGCTGCCAGCTGAAGGGGGCACAAAGGCTCCCAGACCCACAGCCCCCTTACAGGCCGGTCGACACCCAGGGGGCCACAGAGCTCGGCCTTCCCCCACGGTAACGGGAACGAGGCTCTACAGTCAGGCAGTCGAGCTGACGGCCTAAAGCCGAGGGGCCGGGACCCCAGCCCCGAGGACAGGGAGGGCACACGCCCGGCCCCATGACTCCTGGCCCCACGCCTCTGAAAGGCCGGGGCCAGGGATACCCGCCTGATTACAGGGGGTCCCTCCAACCGCCCGCCGAGGGCGGGGGACGCACACAGCCCCACTTACAGGGCCGTCCCCCGCAGCCCGGCACCCCCAACAAGCACCACGGAGCACAGGCTCCGGCCTGCGCCCCGCTTAGGGGCCGGCCGGAGCCTGGCCGGGGTGTGGCAACACAGGCCTCTGCAGGAGCCCCGGGAGCCTCCTCAACAAGGGCGGCAGGGAGGCCACACCAGCCCAAAGCAGCGCCAAAGGCGGGACTGCGCCCTGCGGCCCGGCACTTCTTCAACCTGCACCCTCGCAAGGGCCAGGGAGCGCTCGTTCCTGTCACCTGGCTAAAGCAGCCTCCCTAGGCCTGCTCACAGGGAGCTGGGGCTGCTCCTGGGGACAAAGGGCTCCACAAGGTCGTGACACGCGCCCCGAGTACAGGGGGTCACGCTGGCAGGCCACCAGCAGGACTGGCGGCCACGCAGCATAGGCAGAGACCCAGGCCCTGGCTACGGGCGGGTCACGGCGCCCACAGTACCGCTAAGCGGCTGCGCTGCGTCCTCAGAAAGCAGGGGCAAGGCCTGACGCTTTCTGCACCCGTGCGTTTTTGGGGACCTCCCTGTGGCTGCACAGAGCTCCTCTTTCCCTCCTGGGAAGTCTAAGCTACACTGCTCTGTGTCTAAAGGGGGCCAAAGCACAAGCACACTTGCTCACTCACACCAGCTAAAGGGAGACAGGGGAGGCAAAGACAGGGGAGGGGAAGACAGTCCCAGAAGAGGGAGCAAGTTCTGTGCAGCCAACCTGCTGGGGAGCCATCCCTACCGCTGAGCGGGAGAGGAAAGCATCAGCCCCGGCCCCGCACTGTGGGGAGGGCACAGGGGCCTCGACACGCCGAGGCGCTCCAGGGCCGGCGCAGGGACGAAGGCCGTGACGCGCCCCGAGTACAGGGGGTCACGCTGGCCAGGGGCCAGCAGCAGGCAGACAGCTGCCGGGGCTGGGGAAAAGGCCCTGCCCTGCATAGAGGGTGGGCCGGGGGCCGGGAGAGCTCTGTTTCCCCCCTCAGGTGCGGAGACAGGGGCTCTCACCCTTCTTACAGGGTTGCCCCTCTCTCCGGGCAGCCAAAGGAGCACAACGGCAAAAGGCCAACGTCAGCAAAGACCAGCCCTGCTCCCAGGGAGGTCGCCCAGCGCAAAGCCAGCCGCGGCACCCACAAAGTGCCCTGGCCATGCCAGGAGGGCCCTTTGCCCAGAGGGCCTCTCGTGCCCCCTCTTCAGCTCCAAGCTCGCTCTTGCCTCGCCGTTCCACTCTTGAGCTCGAAGCCGCCGCTCTTGCTCCCTCTTGCCTCGTCGTCCCACGCCTTCTGCCAAGGGACGACGACACACTCAGGCCTGAGAAGCTCCAGCTCCTGAAGGGAGCTGCCACCCAACGGGGAGATCCTTAAGCCACCCCCCACAGACCCCCCAGCTCCACAAAAGCCTCCAATTCCAGCTACAATCTCCGCTCTTACCTCACCGTTCCACTCCCGGGCTCAAAACCGCTGCTCCACTTGCTCGCTCTTGCCTCGCCGTTCCACTCTTGAGCTCGAAGCCGCCGCTCTTGCTCCCTCTTGCCTCGTCGTCCCACGCCTTCTGCCAAGGGACGACGACACACTCAGGCCTGAGAAGCTCCTGAAGGGAACCGCCGGCCAAGAGCCCCGCAGGGAGATCCTCAAGCCGCCACGCACGGACCGCCCCCACCCCAGCTGCCCAAAACCCTCCAGCTTCAGCTTGACTCACCGTCGCGACGTCCGGCGCAGTCCCACGCGGTGCTGGGAGCCAGGCCCTCTGGGCAAATGAAGCTGGGCACGCAAAGCAGCGGCCATAGAGGCTGTACCCCTGCTTATAGGGGGCTCAGGCCGCTGCCTGGACTCCAAAGTGCCCGGGACTCCAGAGCCCTGGCCCCGACTTACAGGGCAGCCCTGGTCCCCAAGGCCTACGGAGGCTCCTTCTCTCCAATTCCGGGGCACTCCCCGCTAAGGGGACGCTCGCCCCACGCAGGCTGCCAGCTGAAGGGGGCACAAAGGCTCCCAGACCCACAGCCCCCTTACAGGCCGGTCGACACCCAGGGGGCCACAGAGCTCGGCCTTCCCCCACGGTAACGGGAACGAGGCTCTACAGTCAGGCAGTCGAGCTGACGGCCTAAAGCCGAGGGGCCGGGACCCCAGCCCCGAGGACAGGGAGGGCACACGGCCGGCCCCATGACTCCTGGCCCCACGCCTCTGAAAGGCCGGGGCCAGGGATACCCGCCTGATTACAGGGGGTCCCTCCAACCGCCCGCCGAGGGCGGGGGACGCACACAGCCCCACTTACAGGGCCGTCCCCCGCAGCCCGGCACCCCCAACAAGCACCACGGAGCACAGGCTCCGGCCTGCGCCCCGCTTAGGGGCCGGCCGGAGCCTGGCCGGGGTGTGGCAACACAGGCCTCTGCAGGAGCCCCGGGAGCCTCCTCAACAAGGGCGGCAGGGAGGCCACACCAGCCCAAAGCAGCGCCAAAGGCGGGACTGCGCCCTGCGGCCCGGCACTTCTTCAACCTGCACCCTCGCAAGGGCCAGGGAGCGCTCGTTCCCTGTCACCTGGCTAAAGCAGCCTCCCTAGGCCTGCTCACAGGGAGCTGGGGCTGCTCCTGGGGACAAAGGGCTCCACAAGGTCGTGACACGCGCCCCGAGTACGGGGGGTCACGCTGGCAGGCCGCCAGCAGGACTGGCGGCCACGCAGCATAGGCAGAGACCCAGGCCCTGGCTACGGGCGGGTCACGGCGCCCACAGTACCGCTAAGCGGCTGCGCTGCGTCCTCAGAAAGCAGGGGCAAGGCCTGACGCTTTCTGCACCCGTGCGTTTTTGGGGACCTCCCTGTGGCTGCACAGAGCTCCTCTTTCCCTCCTGGGAAGTCTAAGCTACACTGCTCTGTGTCTAAAGGGGGCCAAAGCACAAGCACACTTGCTCACTCACACCAGCTAAAGGGAGACAGGGGAGGCAAAGACAGGGGAGGGGAAGACAGTCCCAGAAGAGGGAGCAAGTTCTGTGCAGCCAACCTGCTGGGGAGCCATCCCTACCGCTGAGCGGGAGAGGAAAGCATCAGACCCGGCCCCGCACTGTGGGGAGGGCACAGGGGCCTCGACACGCCGAGGCGCTCCAGGGCCGGCGCAGGGACGAAGGCCGTGACGCGCCCCGAGTACAGGGGGTCACGCTGGCCAGGGGCCAGCAGCAGGCAGACAGCTGCCGGGGCTGGGGAAAAGGCCCTGCCCTGCATAGAGGGTGGGCCGGGGGCCGGGAGAGCTCTGTTTCCCCCCTCAGGTGCGGAGACAGGGGCTCTCACCCTTCTTACAGGGTTGCCCCTCTCTCCGGGCAGCCAAAGGAGCACAACGGCAAAAGGCCAACGTCAGCAAAGACCAGCCCTGCTCCCAGGGAGGTCGCCCAGCGCAAAGCCAGCCGCGGCACCCACAAAGTGCCCTGGCCATGCCAGGAGGGCCCTTTGCCCAGAGGGCCTCTCGTGCCCCCTCTTCAGCTCCAAGCTCGCTCTTGCCTCGCCGTTCCACTCTTGAGCTCGAAGCCGCCGCTCTTGCTCCCTCTTGCCTCGTCGTCCCACGCCTTCTGCCAAGGGACGACGACACACTCAGGCCTGAGAAGCTCCAGCTCCTGAAGGGAGCTGCCACCCAACGGGGAGATCCTTAAGCCACCCCCCACAGACCCCCCAGCTCCACAAAAGCCTCCAATTCCAGCTACAATCTCCGCTCTTACCTCACCGTTCCACTCCCGGGCTCAAAACCGCTGCTCCACTTGCTCGCTCTTGCCTCGCCGTTCCACTCTTGAGCTCGAAGCCGCCGCTCTTGCTCCCTCTTGCCTCGTCGTCCCACGCCTTCTGCCAAGGGACGACGACACACTCAGGCCTGAGAAGCTCCTGAAGGGAACCGCCGGCCAAGAGCCCCGCAGGGAGATCCTCAAGCCGCCACGCACGGACCGCCCCCACCCCAGCTGCCCAAAACCCTCCAGCTTCAGCTTGACTCACCGTCGCGACGTCCGGCGCAGTCCCACGCGGTGCTGGGAGCCAGGCCCTCTGGGCAAATGAAGCTGGGCACGCAAAGCAGCGGCCATAGAGGCTGTACCCCTGCTTATAGGGGGCTCAGGCCGCTGCCTGGACTCCAAAGTGCCCGGGACTCCAGAGCCCTGGCCCCGACTTACAGGGCAGCCCTGGTCCCCAAGGCCTACGGAGGCTCCTTCTCTCCAATTCCGGGGCACTCCCCGCTAAGGGGACGCTCGCCCCACGCAGGCTGCCAGCTGAAGGGGGCACAAAGGCTCCCAGACCCACAGCCCCCTTACAGGCCGGTCGACACCCAGGGGGCCACAGAGCTCGGCCTTCCCCCACGGTAACGGGAACGAGGCTCTACAGTCAGGCAGTCGAGCTGACGGCCTAAAGCCGAGGGGCCGGGACCCCAGCCCCGAGGACAGGGAGGGCACACGCCCGGCCCCATGACTCCTGGCCCCACGCCTCTGAAAGGCCGGGGCCAGGGATACCCGCCTGATTACAGGGGGTCCCTCCAACCGCCCGCCGAGGGCGGGGGACGCACACAGCCCCACTTACAGGGCCGTCCCCCGCAGCCCGGCACCCCCAACAAGCACCACGGAGCACAGGCTCCGGCCTGCGCCCCGCTTAGGGGCCGGCCGGAGCCTGGCCGGGGTGTGGCAACACAGGCCTCTGCAGGAGCCCCGGGAGCCTCCTCAACAAGGGCGGCAGGGAGGCCACACCAGCCCAAAGCAGCGCCAAAGGCGGGACTGCGCCCTGCGGCCCGGCACTTCTTCAACCTGCACCCTCGCAAGGGCCAGGGAGCGCTCGTTCCCTGTCACCTGGCTAAAGCAGCCTCCCTAGGCCTGCTCACAGGGAGCTGGGGCTGCTCCTGGGGACAAAGGGCTCCACAAGGTCGTGACACGCGCCCCGAGTACGGGGGGTCACGCTGGCAGGCCGCCAGCAGGACTGGCGGCCACGCAGCATAGGCAGAGACCCAGGCCCTGGCTACGGGCGGGTCACGGCGCCCACAGTACCGCTAAGCGGCTGCGCTGCGTCCTCAGAAAGCAGGGGCAAGGCCTGACGCTTTCTGCACCCGTGCGTTTTTGGGGACCTCCCTGTGGCTGCACAGAGCTCCTCTTTCCCTCCTGGGAAGTCTAAGCTACACTGCTCTGTGTCTAAAGGGGGCCAAAGCACAAGCACACTTGCTCACTCACACCAGCTAAAGGGAGACAGGGGAGGCAAAGACAGGGGAGGGGAAGACAGTCCCAGAAGAGGGAGCAAGTTCTGTGCAGCCAACCTGCTGGGGAGCCATCCCTACCGCTGAGCGGGAGAGGAAAGCATCAGCCCCGGCCCCGCACTGTGGGGAGGGCACAGGGGCCTCGACACGCCGAGGCGCTCCAGGGCCGGCGCAGGGACGAAGGCCGTGACGCGCCCCGAGTACAGGGGGTCACGCTGGCCAGGGGCCAGCAGCAGGCAGACAGCTGCCGGGGCTGGGGAAAAGGCCCTGCCCTGCATAGAGGGTGGGCCGGGGGCCGGGAGAGCTCTGTTTCCCCCCTCAGGTGCGGAGACAGGGGCTCTCACCCTTCTTACAGGGTTGCCCCTCTCTCCGGGCAGCCAAAGGAGCACAACGGCAAAAGGCCAACGTCAGCAAAGACCAGCCCTGCTCCCAGGGAGGTCGCCCAGCGCAAAGCCAGCCGCGGCACCCACAAAGTGCCCTGGCCATGCCAGGAGGGCCCTTTGCCCAGAGGGCCTCTCGTGCCCCCTCTTCAGCTCCAAGCTCGCTCTTGCCTCGCCGTTCCACTCTTGAGCTCGAAGCCGCCGCTCTTGCTCCCTCTTGCCTCGTCGTCCCACGCCTTCTGCCAAGGGACGACGACACACTCAGGCCTGAGAAGCTCCAGCTCCTGAAGGGAGCTGCCACCCAACGGGGAGATCCTTAAGCCACCCCCCACAGACCCCCCAGCTCCACAAAAGCCTCCAATTCCAGCTACAATCTCCGCTCTTACCTCACCGTTCCACTCCCGGGCTCAAAACCGCTGCTCCACTTGCTCGCTCTTGCCTCGCCGTTCCACTCTTGAGCTCGAAGCCGCCGCTCTTGCTCCCTCTTGCCTCGTCGTCCCACGCCTTCTGCCAAGGGACGACGACACACTCAGGCCTGAGAAGCTCCTGAAGGGAACCGCCGGCCAAGAGCCCCGCAGGGAGATCCTCAAGCCGCCACGCACGGACCGCCCCCACCCCAGCTGCCCAAAACCCTCCAGCTTCAGCTTGACTCACCGTCGCGACGTCCGGCGCAGTCCCACGCGGTGCTGGGAGCCAGGCCCTCTGGGCAAATGAAGCTGGGCACGCAAAGCAGCGGCCATAGAGGCTGTACCCCTGCTTATAGGGGGCTCAGGCCGCTGCCTGGACTCCAAAGTGCCCGGGACTCCAGAGCCCTGGCCCCGACTTACAGGGCAGCCCTGGTCCCCAAGGCCTACGGAGGCTCCTTCTCTCCAATTCCGGGGCACTCCCCGCTAAGGGGACGCTCGCCCCACGCAGGCTGCCAGCTGAAGGGGGCACAAAGGCTCCCAGACCCACAGCCCCCTTACAGGCCGGTCGACACCCAGGGGGCCACAGAGCTCGGCCTTCCCCCACGGTAACGGGAACGAGGCTCTACAGTCAGGCAGTCGAGCTGACGGCCTAAAGCCGAGGGGCCGGGACCCCAGCCCCGAGGACAGGGAGGGCCCACGGCCGGCCCCATGACTCCTGGCCCCACGCCTCTGAAAGGCCGGGGCCAGGGATACCCGCCTGATTACAGGGGGTCCCTCCAACCGCCCGCCGAGGGCGGGGGACGCACACAGCCCCACTTACAGGGCCGTCCCCCGCAGCCCGGCACCCCCAACAAGCACCACGGAGCACAGGCTCCGGCCTGCGCCCCGCTTAGGGGCCGGCCGGAGCCTGGCCGGGGTGTGGCAACACAGGCCTCTGCAGGAGCCCCGGGAGCCTCCTCAACAAGGGCGGCAGGGAGGCCACACCAGCCCAAAGCAGCGCCAAAGGCGGGACTGCGCCCTGCGGCCCGGCACTTCTTCAACCTGCACCCTCGCAAGGGCCAGGGAGCGCTCGTTCCCTGTCACCTGGCTAAAGCAGCCTCCCTAGGCCTGCTCACAGGGAGCTGGGGCTGCTCCTGGGGACAAAGGGCTCCACAAGGTCGTGACACGCGCCCCGAGTACGGGGGGTCACGCTGGCAGGCCGCCAGCAGGACTGGCGGCCACGCAGCATAGGCAGAGACCCAGGCCCTGGCTACGGGCGGGTCACGGCGCCCACAGTACCGCTAAGCGGCTGCGCTGCGTCCTCAGAAAGCAGGGGCAAGGCCTGACGCTTTCTGCACCCGTGCGTTTTTGGGGACCTCCCTGTGGCTGCACAGAGCTCCTCTTTCCCTCCTGGGAAGTCTAAGCTACACTGCTCTGTGTCTAAAGGGGGCCAAAGCACAAGCACACTTGCTCACTCACACCAGCTAAAGGGAGACAGGGGAGGCAAAGACAGGGGAGGGGAAGACAGTCCCAGAAGAGGGAGCAAGTTCTGTGCAGCCAACCTGCTGGGGAGCCATCCCTACCGCTGAGCGGGAGAGGAAAGCATCAGCCCCGGCCCCGCACTGTGGGGAGGGCACAGGGGCCTCGACACGCCGAGGCGCTCCAGGGCCGGCGCAGGGACGAAGGCCGTGACGCGCCCCGAGTACAGGGGGTCACGCTGGCCAGGGGCCAGCAGCAGGCAGACAGCTGCCGGGGCTGGGGAAAAGGCCCTGCCCTGCATAGAGGGTGGGCCGGGGGCCGGGAGAGCTCTGTTTCCCCCCTCAGGTGCGGAGACAGGGGCTCTCACCCTTCTTACAGGGTTGCCCCTCTCTCCGGGCAGCCAAAGGAGCACAACGGCAAAAGGCCAACGTCAGCAAAGACCAGCCCTGCTCCCAGGGAGGTCGCCCAGCGCAAAGCCAGCCGCGGCACCCACAAAGTGCCCTGGCCATGCCAGGAGGGCCCTTTGCCCAGAGGGCCTCTCGTGCCCCCTCTTCAGCTCCAAGCTCGCTCTTGCCTCGCCGTTCCACTCTTGAGCTCGAAGCCGCCGCTCTTGCTCCCTCTTGCCTCGTCGTCCCACGCCTTCTGCCAAGGGACGACGACACACTCAGGCCTGAGAAGCTCCAGCTCCTGAAGGGAGCTGCCACCCAACGGGGAGATCCTTAAGCCACCCCCCACAGACCCCCCAGCTCCACAAAAGCCTCCAATTCCAGCTACAATCTCCGCTCTTACCTCACCGTTCCACTCCCGGGCTCAAAACCGCTGCTCCACTTGCTCGCTCTTGCCTCGCCGTTCCACTCTTGAGCTCGAAGCCGCCGCTCTTGCTCCCTCTTGCCTCGTCGTCCCACGCCTTCTGCCAAGGGACGACGACACACTCAGGCCTGAGAAGCTCCTGAAGGGAACCGCCGGCCAAGAGCCCCGCAGGGAGATCCTCAAGCCGCCACGCACGGACCGCCCCCACCCCAGCTGCCCAAAACCCTCCAGCTTCAGCTTGACTCACCGTCGCGACGTCCGGCGCAGTCCCACGCGGTGCTGGGAGCCAGGCCCTCTGGGCAAATGAAGCTGGGCACGCAAAGCAGCGGCCATAGAGGCTGTACCCCTGCTTATAGGGGGCTCAGGCCGCTGCCTGGACTCCAAAGTGCCCGGGACTCCAGAGCCCTGGCCCCGACTTACAGGGCAGCCCTGGTCCCCAAGGCCTACGGAGGCTCCTTCTCTCCAATTCCGGGGCACTCCCCGCTAAGGGGACGCTCGCCCCACGCAGGCTGCCAGCTGAAGGGGGCACAAAGGCTCCCAGACCCACAGCCCCCTTACAGGCCGGTCGACACCCAGGGGGCCACAGAGCTCGGCCTTCCCCCACGGTAACGGGAACGAGGCTCTACAGTCAGGCAGTCGAGCTGACGGCCTAAAGCCGAGGGGCCGGGACCCCAGCCCCGAGGACAGGGAGGGCACACGCCCGGCCCCATGACTCCTGGCCCCACGCCTCTGAAAGGCCGGGGCCAGGGATACCCGCCTGATTACAGGGGGTCCCTCCAACCGCCCGCCGAGGGCGGGGGACGCACACAGCCCCACTTACAGGGCCGTCCCCCGCAGCCCGGCACCCCCAACAAGCACCACGGAGCACAGGCTCCGGCCTGCGCCCCGCTTAGGGGCCGGCCGGAGCCTGGCCGGGGTGTGGCAACACAGGCCTCTGCAGGAGCCCCGGGAGCCTCCTCAACAAGGGCGGCAGGGAGGCCACACCAGCCCAAAGCAGCGCCAAAGGCGGGACTGCGCCCTGCGGCCCGGCACTTCTTCAACCTGCACCCTCGCAAGGGCCAGGGAGCGCTCGTTCCCTGTCACCTGGCTAAAGCAGCCTCCCTAGGCCTGCTCACAGGGAGCTGGGGCTGCTCCTGGGGACAAAGGGCTCCACAAGGTCGTGACACGCGCCCCGAGTACGGGGGGTCACGCTGGCAGGCCGCCAGCAGGACTGGCGGCCACGCAGCATAGGCAGAGACCCAGGCCCTGGCTACGGGCGGGTCACGGCGCCCACAGTACCGCTAAGCGGCTGCGCTGCGTCCTCAGAAAGCAGGGGCAAGGCCTGACGCTTTCTGCACCCGTGCGTTTTTGGGGACCTCCCTGTGGCTGCACAGAGCTCCTCTTTCCCTCCTGGGAAGTCTAAGCTACACTGCTCTGTGTCTAAAGGGGGCCAAAGCACAAGCACACTTGCTCACTCACACCAGCTAAAGGGAGACAGGGGAGGCAAAGACAGGGGAGGGGAAGACAGTCCCAGAAGAGGGAGCAAGTTCTGTGCAGCCAACCTGCTGGGGAGCCATCCCTACCGCTGAGCGGGAGAGGAAAGCATCAGCCCCGGCCCCGCACTGTGGGGAGGGCACAGGGGCCTCGACACGCCGAGGCGCTCCAGGGCCGGCGCAGGGACGAAGGCCGTGACGCGCCCCGAGTACAGGGGGTCACGCTGGCCAGGGGCCAGCAGCAGGCAGACAGCTGCCGGGGCTGGGGAAAAGGCCCTGCCCTGCATAGAGGGTGGGCCGGGGGCCGGGAGAGCTCTGTTTCCCCCCTCAGGTGCGGAGACAGGGGCTCTCACCCTTCTTACAGGGTTGCCCCTCTCTCCGGGCAGCCAAAGGAGCACAACGGCAAAAGGCCAACGTCAGCAAAGACCAGCCCTGCTCCCAGGGAGGTCGCCCAGCGCAAAGCCAGCCGCGGCACCCACAAAGTGCCCTGGCCATGCCAGGAGGGCCCTTTGCCCAGAGGGCCTCTCGTGCCCCCTCTTCAGCTCCAAGCTCGCTCTTGCCTCGCCGTTCCACTCTTGAGCTCGAAGCCGCCGCTCTTGCTCCCTCTTGCCTCGTCGTCCCACGCCTTCTGCCAAGGGACGACGACACACTCAGGCCTGAGAAGCTCCAGCTCCTGAAGGGAGCTGCCACCCAACGGGGAGATCCTTAAGCCACCCCCCACAGACCCCCCAGCTCCACAAAAGCCTCCAATTCCAGCTACAATCTCCGCTCTTACCTCACCGTTCCACTCCCGGGCTCAAAACCGCTGCTCCACTTGCTCGCTCTTGCCTCGCCGTTCCACTCTTGAGCTCGAAGCCGCCGCTCTTGCTCCCTCTTGCCTCGTCGTCCCACGCCTTCTGCCAAGGGACGACGACACACTCAGGCCTGAGAAGCTCCTGAAGGGAACCGCCGGCCAAGAGCCCCGCAGGGAGATCCTCAAGCCACCACGCACGGACCGCCCCCACCCCAGCTGCCCAAAACCCTCCAGCTTCAGCTTGACTCACCGTCGCGACGTCCGGCGCAGTCCCACGCGGTGCTGGGAGCCAGGCCCTCTGGGCAAATGAAGCTGGGCACGCAAAGCAGCGGCCATAGAGGCTGTACCCCTGCTTATAGGGCGCTCAGGCCGCTGCCTGGACTCCAAAGTGCCCGGGACTCCAGAGCCCTGGCCCCGACTTACAGGGCAGCCCTGGTCCCCAAGGCCTACGGAGGCTCCTTCTCTCCAATTCCGGGGCACTCCCCGCTAAGGGGACGCTCGCCCCACGCAGGCTGCCAGCTGAAGGGGGCACAAAGGCTCCCAGACCCACAGCCCCCTTACAGGCCGGTCGACACCCAGGGGGCCACAGAGCTCGGCCTTCCCCCACGGTAACGGGAACGAGGCTCTACAGTCAGGCAGTCGAGCTGACGGCCTAAAGCCGAGGGGCCGGGACCCCAGCCCCGAGGACAGGGAGGGCCCACGCCCGGCCCCATGACTCCTGGCCCCACGCCTCTGAAAGGCCGGGGCCAGGGATACCCGCCTGATTACAGGGGGTCCCTCCAACCGCCCGCCGAGGGCGGGGGACGCACACAGCCCCACTTACAGGGCCGTCCCCCGCAGCCCGGCACCCCCAACAAGCACCACGGAGCACAGGCTCCGGCCTGCGCCCCGCTTAGGGGCCGGCCGGAGCCTGGCCGGGGTGTGGCAACACAGGCCTCTGCAGGAGCCCCGGGAGCCTCCTCAACAAGGGCGGCAGGGAGGCCACACCAGCCCAAAGCAGCGCCAAAGGCGGGACTGCGCCCTGCGGCCCGGCACTTCTTCAACCTGCACCCTCGCAAGGGCCAGGGAGCGCTCGTTCCCTGTCACCTGGCTAAAGCAGCCTCCCTAGGCCTGCTCACAGGGAGCTGGGGCTGCTCCTGGGGACAAAGGGCTCCACAAGGTCGTGACACGCGCCCCGAGTACGGGGGGTCACGCTGGCAGGCCGCCAGCAGGACTGGCGGCCACGCAGCATAGGCAGAGACCCAGGCCCTGGCTACGGGCGGGTCACGGCGCCCACAGTACCGCTAAGCGGCTGCGCTGCGTCCTCAGAAAGCAGGGGCAAGGCCTGACGCTTTCTGCACCCGTGCGTTTTTGGGGACCTCCCTGTGGCTGCACAGAGCTCCTCTTTCCCTCCTGGGAAGTCTAAGCTACACTGCTCTGTGTCTAAAGGGGGCCAAAGCACAAGCACACTTGCTCACTCACACCAGCTAAAGGGAGACAGGGGAGGCAAAGACAGGGGAGGGGAAGACAGTCCCAGAAGAGGGAGCAAGTTCTGTGCAGCCAACCTGCTGGGGAGCCATCCCTACCGCTGAGCGGGAGAGGAAAGCATCAGCCCCGGCCCCGCACTGTGGGGAGGGCACAGGGGCCTCGACACGCCGAGGCGCTCCAGGGCCGGCGCAGGGACGAAGGCCGTGACGCGCCCCGAGTACAGGGGGTCACGCTGGCCAGGGGCCAGCAGCAGGCAGACAGCTGCCGGGGCTGGGGAAAAGGCCCTGCCCTGCATAGAGGGTGGGCCGGGGGCCGGGAGAGCTCTGTTTCCCCCCTCAGGTGCGGAGACAGGGGCTCTCACCCTTCTTACAGGGTTGCCCCTCTCTCCGGGCAGCCAAAGGAGCACAACGGCAAAAGGCCAACGTCAGCAAAGACCAGCCCTGCTCCCAGGGAGGTCGCCCAGCGCAAAGCCAGCCGCGGCACCCACAAAGTGCCCTGGCCATGCCAGGAGGGCCCTTTGCCCAGAGGGCCTCTCGTGCCCCCTCTTCAGCTCCAAGCTCGCTCTTGCCTCGCCGTTCCACTCTTGAGCTCGAAGCCGCCGCTCTTGCTCCCTCTTGCCTCGTCGTCCCACGCCTTCTGCCAAGGGACGACGACACACTCAGGCCTGAGAAGCTCCAGCTCCTGAAGGGAGCTGCCACCCAACGGGGAGATCCTTAAGCCACCCCCCACAGACCCCCCAGCTCCACAAAAGCCTCCAATTCCAGCTACAATCTCCGCTCTTACCTCACCGTTCCACTCCCGGGCTCAAAACCGCTGCTCCACTTGCTCGCTCTTGCCTCGCCGTTCCACTCTTGAGCTCGAAGCCGCCGCTCTTGCTCCCTCTTGCCTCGTCGTCCCACGCCTTCTGCCAAGGGACGACGACACACTCAGGCCTGAGAAGCTCCTGAAGGGAACCGCCGGCCAAGAGCCCCGCAGGGAGATCCTCAAGCCGCCACGCACGGACCGCCCCCACCCCAGCTGCCCAAAACCCTCCAGCTTCAGCTTGACTCACCGTCGCGACGTCCGGCGCAGTCCCACGCGGTGCTGGGAGCCAGGCCCTCTGGGCAAATGAAGCTGGGCACGCAAAGCAGCGGCCATAGAGGCTGTACCCCTGCTTATAGGGGGCTCAGGCCGCTGCCTGGACTCCAAAGTGCCCGGGACTCCAGAGCCCTGGCCCCGACTTACAGGGCAGCCCTGGTCCCCAAGGCCTACGGAGGCTCCTTCTCTCCAATTCCGGGGCACTCCCCGCTAAGGGGACGCTCGCCCCACGCAGGCTGCCAGCTGAAGGGGGCACAAAGGCTCCCAGACCCACAGCCCCCTTACAGGCCGGTCGACACCCAGGGGGCCACAGAGCTCGGCCTTCCCCCACGGTAACGGGAACGAGGCTCTACAGTCAGGCAGTCGAGCTGACGGCCTAAAGCCGAGGGGCCGGGACCCCAGCCCCGAGGACAGGGAGGGCACACGGCCGGCCCCATGACTCCTGGCCCCACGCCTCTGAAAGGCCGGGGCCAGGGATACCCGCCTGATTACAGGGGGTCCCTCCAACCGCCCGCCGAGGGCGGGGGACGCACACAGCCCCACTTACAGGGCCGTCCCCCGCAGCCCGGCACCCCCAACAAGCACCACGGAGCACAGGCTCCGGCCTGCGCCCCGCTTAGGGGCCGGCCGGAGCCTGGCCGGGGTGTGGCAACACAGGCCTCTGCAGGAGCCCCGGGAGCCTCCTCAACAAGGGCGGCAGGGAGGCCACACCAGCCCAAAGCAGCGCCAAAGGCGGGACTGCGCCCTGCGGCCCGGCACTTCTTCAACCTGCACCCTCGCAAGGGCCAGGGAGCGCTCGTTCCCTGTCACCTGGCTAAAGCAGCCTCCCTAGGCCTGCTCACAGGGAGCTGGGGCTGCTCCTGGGGACAAAGGGCTCCACAAGGTCGTGACACGCGCCCCGAGTACGGGGGGTCACGCTGGCAGGCCGCCAGCAGGACTGGCGGCCACGCAGCATAGGCAGAGACCCAGGCCCTGGCTACGGGCGGGTCACGGCGCCCACAGTACCGCTAAGCGGCTGCGCTGCGTCCTCAGAAAGCAGGGGCAAGGCCTGACGCTTTCTGCACCCGTGCGTTTTTGGGGACCTCCCTGTGGCTGCACAGAGCTCCTCTTTCCCTCCTGGGAAGTCTAAGCTACACTGCTCTGTGTCTAAAGGGGGCCAAAGCACAAGCACACTTGCTCACTCACACCAGCTAAAGGGAGACAGGGGAGGCAAAGACAGGGGAGGGGAAGACAGTCCCAGAAGAGGGAGCAAGTTCTGTGCAGCCAACCTGCTGGGGAGCCATCCCTACCGCTGAGCGGGAGAGGAAAGCATCAGACCCGGCCCCGCACTGTGGGGAGGGCACAGGGGCCTCGACACGCCGAGGCGCTCCAGGGCCGGCGCAGGGACGAAGGCCGTGACGCGCCCCGAGTACAGGGGGTCACGCTGGCCAGGGGCCAGCAGCAGGCAGACAGCTGCCGGGGCTGGGGAAAAGGCCCTGCCCTGCATAGAGGGTGGGCCGGGGGCCGGGAGAGCTCTGTTTCCCCCCTCAGGTGCGGAGACAGGGGCTCTCACCCTTCTTACAGGGTTGCCCCTCTCTCCGGGCAGCCAAAGGAGCACAACGGCAAAAGGCCAACGTCAGCAAAGACCAGCCCTGCTCCCAGGGAGGTCGCCCAGCGCAAAGCCAGCCGCGGCACCCACAAAGTGCCCTGGCCATGCCAGGAGGGCCCTTTGCCCAGAGGGCCTCTCGTGCCCCCTCTTCAGCTCCAAGCTCGCTCTTGCCTCGCCGTTCCACTCTTGAGCTCGAAGCCGCCGCTCTTGCTCCCTCTTGCCTCGTCGTCCCACGCCTTCTGCCAAGGGACGACGACACACTCAGGCCTGAGAAGCTCCAGCTCCTGAAGGGAGCTGCCACCCAACGGGGAGATCCTTAAGCCACCCCCCACAGACCCCCCAGCTCCACAAAAGCCTCCAATTCCAGCTACAATCTCCGCTCTTACCTCACCGTTCCACTCCCGGGCTCAAAACCGCTGCTCCACTTGCTCGCTCTTGCCTCGCCGTTCCACTCTTGAGCTCGAAGCCGCCGCTCTTGCTCCCTCTTGCCTCGTCGTCCCACGCCTTCTGCCAAGGGACGACGACACACTCAGGCCTGAGAAGCTCCTGAAGGGAACCGCCGGCCAAGAGCCCCGCAGGGAGATCCTCAAGCCGCCACGCACGGACCGCCCCCACCCCAGCTGCCCAAAACCCTCCAGCTTCAGCTTGACTCACCGTCGCGACGTCCGGCGCAGTCCCACGCGGTGCTGGGAGCCAGGCCCTCTGGGCAAATGAAGCTGGGCACGCAAAGCAGCGGCCATAGAGGCTGTACCCCTGCTTATAGGGGGCTCAGGCCGCTGCCTGGACTCCAAAGTGCCCGGGACTCCAGAGCCCTGGCCCCGACTTACAGGGCAGCCCTGGTCCCCAAGGCCTACGGAGGCTCCTTCTCTCCAATTCCGGGGCACTCCCCGCTAAGGGGACGCTCGCCCCACGCAGGCTGCCAGCTGAAGGGGGCACAAAGGCTCCCAGACCCACAGCCCCCTTACAGGCCGGTCGACACCCAGGGGGCCACAGAGCTCGGCCTTCCCCCACGGTAACGGGAACGAGGCTCTACAGTCAGGCAGTCGAGCTGACGGCCTAAAGCCGAGGGGCCGGGACCCCAGCCCCGAGGACAGGGAGGGCCCACGGCCGGCCCCATGACTCCTGGCCCCACGCCTCTGAAAGGCCGGGGCCAGGGATACCCGCCTGATTACAGGGGGTCCCTCCAACCGCCCGCCGAGGGCGGGGGACGCACACAGCCCCACTTACAGGGCCGTCCCCCGCAGCCCGGCACCCCCAACAAGCACCACGGAGCACAGGCTCCGGCCTGCGCCCCGCTTAGGGGCCGGCCGGAGCCTGGCCGGGGTGTGGCAACACAGGCCTCTGCAGGAGCCCCGGGAGCCTCCTCAACAAGGGCGGCAGGGAGGCCACACCAGCCCAAAGCAGCGCCAAAGGCGGGACTGCGCCCTGCGGCCCGGCACTTCTTCAACCTGCACCCTCGCAAGGGCCAGGGAGCGCTCGTTCCTGTCACCTGGCTAAAGCAGCCTCCCTAGGCCTGCTCACAGGGAGCTGGGGCTGCTCCTGGGGACAAAGGGCTCCACAAGGTCGTGACACGCGCCCCGAGTACGGGGGGTCACGCTGGCAGGCCGCCAGCAGGACTGGCGGCCACGCAGCATAGGCAGAGACCCAGGCCCTGGCTACGGGCGGGTCACGGCGCCCACAGTACCGCTAAGCGGCTGCGCTGCGTCCTCAGAAAGCAGGGGCAAGGCCTGACGCTTTCTGCACCCGTGCGTTTTTGGGGACCTCCCTGTGGCTGCACAGAGCTCCTCTTTCCCTCCTGGGAAGTCTAAGCTACACTGCTCTGTGTCTAAAGGGGGCCAAAGCACAAGCACACTTGCTCACTCACACCAGCTAAAGGGAGACAGGGGAGGCAAAGACAGGGGAGGGGAAGACAGTCCCAAAAGAGGGAGCAAGTTCTGTGCAGCCAACCTGCTGGGGAGCCATCCCTACCGCTGAGCGGGAGAGGAAAGCATCAGCCCCGGCCCCGCACTGTGGGGAGGGCACAGGGGCCTCGACACGCCGAGGCGCTCCAGGGCCGGCGCAGGGACGAAGGCCGTGACGCGCCCCGAGTACAGGGGGTCACGCTGGCCAGGGGCCAGCAGCAGGCAGACAGCTGCCGGGGCTGGGGAAAAGGCCCTGCCCTGCATAGAGGGTGGGCCGGGGGCCGGGAGAGCTCTGTTTCCCCCCTCAGGTGCGGAGACAGGGGCTCTCACCCTTCTTACAGGGTTGCCCCTCTCTCCGGGCAGCCAAAGGAGCACAACGGCAAAAGGCCAACGTCAGCAAAGACCAGCCCTGCTCCCAGGGAGGTCGCCCAGCGCAAAGCCAGCCGCGGCACCCACAAAGTGCCCTGGCCATGCCAGGAGGGCCCTTTGCCCAGAGGGCCTCTCGTGCCCCCTCTTCAGCTCCAAGCTCGCTCTTGCCTCGCCGTTCCACTCTTGAGCTCGAAGCCGCCGCTCTTGCTCCCTCTTGCCTCGTCGTCCCACGCCTTCTGCCAAGGGACGACGACACACTCAGGCCTGAGAAGCTCCTGAAGGGAACCGCCGGCCAAGAGCCCCGCAGGGAGATCCTCAAGCCACCACGCACGGACCGCCCCCACCCCAGCTGCCCAAAACCCTCCAGCTTCAGCTTGACTCACCGTCGCGACGTCCGGCGCAGTCCCACGCGGTGCTGGGAGCCAGGCCCTCTGGGCAAATGAAGCTGGGCACGCAAAGCAGCGGCCATAGAGGCTGTACCCCTGCTTATAGGGGGCTCAGGCCGCTGCCTGGACTCCAAAGTGCCCGGGACTCCAGAGCCCTGGCCCCGACTTACAGGGCAGCCCTGGTCCCCAAGGCCTACGGAGGCTCCTTCTCTCCAATTCCGGGGCACTCCCCGCTAAGGGGACGCTCGCCCCACGCAGGCTGCCAGCTGAAGGGGGCACAAAGGCTCCCAGACCCACAGCCCCCTTACAGGCCGGTCGACACCCAGGGGGCCACAGAGCTCGGCCTTCCCCCACGGTAACGGGAACGAGGCTCTACAGTCAGGCAGTCGAGCTGACGGCCTAAAGCCGAGGGGCCGGGACCCCAGCCCCGAGGACAGGGAGGGCACACGGCCGGCCCCATGACTCCTGGCCCCACGCCTCTGAAAGGCCGGGGCCAGGGATACCCGCCTGATTACAGGGGGTCCCTCCAACCGCCCGCCGAGGGCGGGGGACGCACACAGCCCCACTTACAGGGCCGTCCCCCGCAGCCCGGCACCCCCAACAAGCACCACGGAGCACAGGCTCCGGCCTGCGCCCCGCTTAGGGGCCGGCCGGAGCCTGGCCGGGGTGTGGCAACACAGGCCTCTGCAGGAGCCCCGGGAGCCTCCTCAACAAGGGCGGCAGGGAGGCCACACCAGCCCAAAGCAGCGCCAAAGGCGGGACTGCGCCCTGCGGCCCGGCACTTCTTCAACCTGCACCCTCGCAAGGGCCAGGGAGCGCTCGTTCCTGTCACCTGGCTAAAGCAGCCTCCCTAGGCCTGCTCACAGGGAGCTGGGGCTGCTCCTGGGGACAAAGGGCTCCACAAGGTCGTGACACGCGCCCCGAGTACGGGGGGTCACGCTGGCAGGCCGCCAGCAGGACTGGCGGCCACGCAGCATAGGCAGAGACCCAGGCCCTGGCTACGGGCGGGTCACGGCGCCCACAGTACCGCTAAGCGGCTGCGCTGCGTCCTCAGAAAGCAGGGGCAAGGCCTGACGCTTTCTGCACCCGTGCGTTTTTGGGGACCTCCCTGTGGCTGCACAGAGCTCCTCTTTCCCTCCTGGGAAGTCTAAGCTACACTGCTCTGTGTCTAAAGGGGGCCAAAGCACAAGCACACTTGCTCACTCACACCAACTAAAGGGAGACAGGGGAGGCAAAGACAGGGGAGGGGAAGACAGTCCCAGAAGAGGGAGCAAGTTCTGTGCAGCCAACCTGCTGGGGAGCCATCCCTACCGCTGAGCGGGAGAGGAAAGCATCAGACCCGGCCCCGCACTGTGGGGAGGGCACAGGGGCCTCGACACGCCGAGGCGCTCCAGGGCCGGCGCAGGGACGAAGGCCGTGACGCGCCCCGAGTACAGGGGGTCACGCTGGCCAGGGGCCAGCAGCAGGCAGACAGCTGCCGGGGCTGGGGAAAAGGCCCTGCCCTGCATAGAGGGTGGGCCGGGGGCCGGGAGAGCTCTGTTTCCCCCCTCAGGTGCGGAGACAGGGGCTCTCACCCTTCTTACAGGGTTGCCCCTCTCTCCGGGCAGCCAAAGGAGCACAACGGCAAAAGGCCAACGTCAGCAAAGACCAGCCCTGCTCCCAGGGAGGTCGCCCAGCGCAAAGCCAGCCGCGGCACCCACAAAGTGCCCTGGCCATGCCAGGAGGGCCCTTTGCCCAGAGGGCCTCTCGTGCCCCCTCTTCAGCTCCAAGCTCGCTCTTGCCTCGCCGTTCCACTCTTGAGCTCGAAGCCGCCGCTCTTGCTCCCTCTTGCCTCGTCGTCCCACGCCTTCTGCCAAGGGACGACGACACACTCAGGCCTGAGAAGCTCCAGCTCCTGAAGGGAGCTGCCACCCAACGGGGAGATCCTTAAGCCACCCCCCACAGACCCCCCAGCTCCACAAAAGCCTCCAATTCCAGCTACAATCTCCGCTCTTACCTCACCGTTCCACTCCCGGGCTCAAAACCGCTGCTCCACTTGCTCGCTCTTGCCTCGCCGTTCCACTCTTGAGCTCGAAGCCGCCGCTCTTGCTCCCTCTTGCCTCGTCGTCCCACGCCTTCTGCCAAGGGACGACGACACACTCAGGCCTGAGAAGCTCCTGAAGGGAACCGCCGGCCAAGAGCCCCGCAGGGAGATCCTCAAGCCACCACGCACGGACCGCCCCCACCCCAGCTGCCCAAAACCCTCCAGCTTCAGCTTGACTCACCGTCGCGACGTCCGGCGCAGTCCCACGCGGTGCTGGGAGCCAGGCCCTCTGGGCAAATGAAGCTGGGCACGCAAAGCAGCGGCCATAGAGGCTGTACCCCTGCTTATAGGGGGCTCAGGCCGCTGCCTGGACTCCAAAGTGCCCGGGACTCCAGAGCCCTGGCCCCGACTTACAGGGCAGCCCTGGTCCCCAAGGCCTACGGAGGCTCCTTCTCTCCAATTCCGGGGCACTCCCCGCTAAGGGGACGCTCGCCCCACGCAGGCTGCCAGCTGAAGGGGGCACAAAGGCTCCCAGACCCACAGCCCCCTTACAGGCCGGTCGACACCCAGGGGGCCACAGAGCTCGGCCTTCCCCCACGGTAACGGGAACGAGGCTCTACAGTCAGGCAGTCGAGCTGACGGCCTAAAGCCGAGGGGCCGGGACCCCAGCCCCGAGGACAGGGAGGGCACACGGCCGGCCCCATGACTCCTGGCCCCACGCCTCTGAAAGGCCGGGGCCAGGGATACCCGCCTGATTACAGGGGGTCCCTCCAACCGCCCGCCGAGGGCGGGGGACGCACACAGCCCCACTTACAGGGCCGTCCCCCGCAGCCCGGCACCCCCAACAAGCACCACGGAGCACAGGCTCCGGCCTGCGCCCCGCTTAGGGGCCGGCCGGAGCCTGGCCGGGGTGTGGCAACACAGGCCTCTGCAGGAGCCCCGGGAGCCTCCTCAACAAGGGCGGCAGGGAGGCCACACCAGCCCAAAGCAGCGCCAAAGGCGGGACTGCGCCCTGCGGCCCGGCACTTCTTCAACCTGCACCCTCGCAAGGGCCAGGGAGCGCTCGTTCCCTGTCACCTGGCTAAAGCAGCCTCCCTAGGCCTGCTCACAGGGAGCTGGGGCTGCTCCTGGGGACAAAGGGCTCCACAAGGTCGTGACACGCGCCCCGAGTACGGGGGGTCACGCTGGCAGGCCGCCAGCAGGACTGGCGGCCACGCAGCATAGGCAGAGACCCAGGCCCTGGCTACGGGCGGGTCACGGCGCCCACAGTACCGCTAAGCGGCTGCGCTGCGTCCTCAGAAAGCAGGGGCAAGGCCTGACGCTTTCTGCACCCGTGCGTTTTTGGGGACCTCCCTGTGGCTGCACAGAGCTCCTCTTTCCCTCCTGGGAAGTCTAAGCTACACTGCTCTGTGTCTAAAGGGGGCCAAAGCACAAGCACACTTGCTCACTCACACCAGCTAAAGGGAGACAGGGGAGGCAAAGACAGGGGAGGGGAAGACAGTCCCAGAAGAGGGAGCAAGTTCTGTGCAGCCAACCTGCTGGGGAGCCATCCCTACCGCTGAGCGGGAGAGGAAAGCATCAGACCCGGCCCCGCACTGTGGGGAGGGCACAGGGGCCTCGACACGCCGAGGCGCTCCAGGGCCGGCGCAGGGACGAAGGCCGTGACGCGCCCCGAGTACAGGGGGTCACGCTGGCCAGGGGCCAGCAGCAGGCAGACAGCTGCCGGGGCTGGGGAAAAGGCCCTGCCCTGCATAGAGGGTGGGCCGGGGGCCGGGAGAGCTCTGTTTCCCCCCTCAGGTGCGGAGACAGGGGCTCTCACCCTTCTTACAGGGTTGCCCCTCTCTCCGGGCAGCCAAAGGAGCACAACGGCAAAAGGCCAACGTCAGCAAAGACCAGCCCTGCTCCCAGGGAGGTCGCCCAGCGCAAAGCCAGCCGCGGCACCCACAAAGTGCCCTGGCCATGCCAGGAGGGCCCTTTGCCCAGAGGGCCTCTCGTGCCCCCTCTTCAGCTCCAAGCTCGCTCTTGCCTCGCCGTTCCACTCTTGAGCTCGAAGCCGCCGCTCTTGCTCCCTCTTGCCTCGTCGTCCCACGCCTTCTGCCAAGGGACGACGACACACTCAGGCCTGAGAAGCTCCAGCTCCTGAAGGGAGCTGCCACCCAACGGGGAGATCCTTAAGCCACCCCCCACAGACCCCCCAGCTCCACAAAAGCCTCCAATTCCAGCTACAATCTCCGCTCTTACCTCACCGTTCCACTCCCGGGCTCAAAACCGCTGCTCCACTTGCTCGCTCTTGCCTCGCCGTTCCACTCTTGAGCTCGAAGCCGCCGCTCTTGCTCCCTCTTGCCTCGTCGTCCCACGCCTTCTGCCAAGGGACGACGACACACTCAGGCCTGAGAAGCTCCTGAAGGGAACCGCCGGCCAAGAGCCCCGCAGGGAGATCCTCAAGCCGCCACGCACGGACCGCCCCCACCCCAGCTGCCCAAAACCCTCCAGCTTCAGCTTGACTCACCGTCGCGACGTCCGGCGCAGTCCCACGCGGTGCTGGGAGCCAGGCCCTCTGGGCAAATGAAGCTGGGCACGCAAAGCAGCGGCCATAGAGGCTGTACCCCTGCTTATAGGGGGCTCAGGCCGCTGCCTGGACTCCAAAGTGCCCGGGACTCCAGAGCCCTGGCCCCGACTTACAGGGCAGCCCTGGTCCCCAAGGCCTACGGAGGCTCCTTCTCTCCAATTCCGGGGCACTCCCCGCTAAGGGGACGCTCGCCCCACGCAGGCTGCCAGCTGAAGGGGGCACAAAGGCTCCCAGACCCACAGCCCCCTTACAGGCCGGTCGACACCCAGGGGGCCACAGAGCTCGGCCTTCCCCCACGGTAACGGGAACGAGGCTCTACAGTCAGGCAGTCGAGCTGACGGCCTAAAGCCGAGGGGCCGGGACCCCAGCCCCGAGGACAGGGAGGGCACACGCCCGGCCCCATGACTCCTGGCCCCACGCCTCTGAAAGGCCGGGGCCAGGGATACCCGCCTGATTACAGGGGGTCCCTCCAACCGCCCGCCGAGGGCGGGGGACGCACACAGCCCCACTTACAGGGCCGTCCCCCGCAGCCCGGCACCCCCAACAAGCACCACGGAGCACAGGCTCCGGCCTGCGCCCCGCTTAGGGGCCGGCCGGAGCCTGGCCGGGGTGTGGCAACACAGGCCTCTGCAGGAGCCCCGGGAGCCTCCTCAACAAGGGCGGCAGGGAGGCCACACCAGCCCAAAGCAGCGCCAAAGGCGGGACTGCGCCCTGCGGCCCGGCACTTCTTCAACCTGCACCCTCGCAAGGGCCAGGGAGCGCTCGTTCCTGTCACCTGGCTAAAGCAGCCTCCCTAGGCCTGCTCACAGGGAGCTGGGGCTGCTCCTGGGGACAAAGGGCTCCACAAGGTCGTGACACGCGCCCCGAGTACAGGGGGTCACGCTGGCAGGCCACCAGCAGGACTGGCGGCCACGCAGCATAGGCAGAGACCCAGGCCCTGGCTACGGGCGGGTCACGGCGCCCACAGTACCGCTAAGCGGCTGCGCTGCGTCCTCAGAAAGCAGGGGCAAGGCCTGACGCTTTCTGCACCCGTGCGTTTTTGGGGACCTCCCTGTGGCTGCACAGAGCTCCTCTTTCCCTCCTGGGAAGTCTAAGCTACACTGCTCTGTGTCTAAAGGGGGCCAAAGCACAAGCACACTTGCTCACTCACACCAGCTAAAGGGAGACAGGGGAGGCAAAGACAGGGGAGGGGAAGACAGTCCCAGAAGAGGGAGCAAGTTCTGTGCAGCCAACCTGCTGGGGAGCCATCCCTACCGCTGAGCGGGAGAGGAAAGCATCAGCCCCGGCCCCGCACTGTGGGGAGGGCACAGGGGCCTCGACACGCCGAGGCGCTCCAGGGCCGGCGCAGGGACGAAGGCCGTGACGCGCCCCGAGTACAGGGGGTCACGCTGGCCAGGGGCCAGCAGCAGGCAGACAGCTGCCGGGGCTGGGGAAAAGGCCCTGCCCTGCATAGAGGGTGGGCCGGGGGCCGGGAGAGCTCTGTTTCCCCCCTCAGGTGCGGAGACAGGGGCTCTCACCCTTCTTACAGGGTTGCCCCTCTCTCCGGGCAGCCAAAGGAGCACAACGGCAAAAGGCCAACGTCAGCAAAGACCAGCCCTGCTCCCAGGGAGGTCGCCCAGCGCAAAGCCAGCCGCGGCACCCACAAAGTGCCCTGGCCATGCCAGGAGGGCCCTTTGCCCAGAGGGCCTCTCGTGCCCCCTCTTCAGCTCCAAGCTCGCTCTTGCCTCGCCGTTCCACTCTTGAGCTCGAAGCCGCCGCTCTTGCTCCCTCTTGCCTCGTCGTCCCACGCCTTCTGCCAAGGGACGACGACACACTCAGGCCTGAGAAGCTCCAGCTCCTGAAGGGAGCTGCCACCCAACGGGGAGATCCTTAAGCCACCCCCCACAGACCCCCCAGCTCCACAAAAGCCTCCAATTCCAGCTACAATCTCCGCTCTTACCTCACCGTTCCACTCCCGGGCTCAAAACCGCTGCTCCACTTGCTCGCTCTTGCCTCGCCGTTCCACTCTTGAGCTCGAAGCCGCCGCTCTTGCTCCCTCTTGCCGCAGAAGGCGTGGGACGACGAGGCAAGAGGGAGCAAGAGCGGCGGCTTCGAGCTCAAGAGTGGAACGGCGAGGCAAGAGCGAGCAAGTGGAGATCCTCAAGCCGCCACGCACGGACCGCCCCCACCCCAGCTGCCCAAAACCCTCCAGCTTCAGCTTGACTCACCGTCGCGACGTCCGGCGCAGTCCCACGCGGTGCTGGGAGCCAGGCCCTCTGGGCAAATGAAGCTGGGCACGCAAAGCAGCGGCCATAGAGGCTGTACCCCTGCTTATAGGGGGCTCAGGCCGCTGCCTGGACTCCAAAGTGCCCGGGACTCCAGAGCCCTGGCCCCGACTTACAGGGCAGCCCTGGTCCCCAAGGCCTACGGAGGCTCCTTCTCTCCAATTCCGGGGCACTCCCCGCTAAGGGGACGCTCGCCCCACGCAGGCTGCCAGCTGAAGGGGGCACAAAGGCTCCCAGACCCACAGCCCCCTTACAGGCCGGTCGACACCCAGGGGGCCACAGAGCTCGGCCTTCCCCCACGGTAACGGGAACGAGGCTCTACAGTCAGGCAGTCGAGCTGACGGCCTAAAGCCGAGGGGCCGGGACCCCAGCCCCGAGGACAGGGAGGGCACACGGCCGGCCCCATGACTCCTGGCCCCACGCCTCTGAAAGGCCGGGGCCAGGGATACCCGCCTGATTACAGGGGGTCCCTCCAACCGCCCGCCGAGGGCGGGGGACGCACACAGCCCCACTTACAGGGCCGTCCCCCGCAGCCCGGCACCCCCAACAAGCACCACGGAGCACAGGCTCCGGCCTGCGCCCCGCTTAGGGGCCGGCCGGAGCCTGGCCGGGGTGTGGCAACACAGGCCTCTGCAGGAGCCCCGGGAGCCTCCTCAACAAGGGCGGCAGGGAGGCCACACCAGCCCAAAGCAGCGCCAAAGGCGGGACTGCGCCCTGCGGCCCGGCACTTCTTCAACCTGCACCCTCGCAAGGGCCAGGGAGCGCTCGTTCCTGTCACCTGGCTAAAGCAGCCTCCCTAGGCCTGCTCACAGGGAGCTGGGGCTGCTCCTGGGGACAAAGGGCTCCACAAGGTCGTGACACGCGCCCCGAGTACGGGGGGTCACGCTGGCAGGCCGCCAGCAGGACTGGCGGCCACGCAGCATAGGCAGAGACCCAGGCCCTGGCTACGGGCGGGTCACGGCGCCCACAGTACCGCTAAGCGGCTGCGCTGCGTCCTCAGAAAGCAGGGGCAAGGCCTGACGCTTTCTGCACCCGTGCGTTTTTGGGGACCTCCCTGTGGCTGCACAGAGCTCCTCTTTCCCTCCTGGGAAGTCTAAGCTACACTGCTCTGTGTCTAAAGGGGGCCAAAGCACAAGCACACTTGCTCACTCACACCAACTAAAGGGAGACAGGGGAGGCAAAGACAGGGGAGGGGAAGACAGTCCCAGAAGAGGGAGCAAGTTCTGTGCAGCCAACCTGCTGGGGAGCCATCCCTACCGCTGAGCGGGAGAGGAAAGCATCAGACCCGGCCCCGCACTGTGGGGAGGGCACAGGGGCCTCGACACGCCGAGGCGCTCCAGGGCCGGCGCAGGGACGAAGGCCGTGACGCGCCCCGAGTACAGGGGGTCACGCTGGCCAGGGGCCAGCAGCAGGCAGACAGCTGCCGGGGCTGGGGAAAAGGCCCTGCCCTGCATAGAGGGTGGGCCGGGGGCCGGGAGAGCTCTGTTTCCCCCCTCAGGTGCGGAGACAGGGGCTCTCACCCTTCTTACAGGGTTGCCCCTCTCTCCGGGCAGCCAAAGGAGCACAACGGCAAAAGGCCAACGTCAGCAAAGACCAGCCCTGCTCCCAGGGAGGTCGCCCAGCGCAAAGCCAGCCGCGGCACCCACAAAGTGCCCTGGCCATGCCAGGAGGGCCCTTTGCCCAGAGGGCCTCTCGTGCCCCCTCTTCAGCTCCAAGCTCGCTCTTGCCTCGCCGTTCCACTCTTGAGCTCGAAGCCGCCGCTCTTGCTCCCTCTTGCCTCGTCGTCCCACGCCTTCTGCCAAGGGACGACGACACACTCAGGCCTGAGAAGCTCCAGCTCCTGAAGGGAGCTGCCACCCAACGGGGAGATCCTTAAGCCACCCCCCACAGACCCCCCAGCTCCACAAAAGCCTCCAATTCCAGCTACAATCTCCGCTCTTACCTCACCGTTCCACTCCCGGGCTCAAAACCGCTGCTCCACTTGCTCGCTCTTGCCTCGCCGTTCCACTCTTGAGCTCGAAGCCGCCGCTCTTGCTCCCTCTTGCCTCGTCGTCCCACGCCTTCTGCCAAGGGACGACGACACACTCAGGCCTGAGAAGCTCCTGAAGGGAACCGCCGGCCAAGAGCCCCGCAGGGAGATCCTCAAGCCACCACGCACGGACCGCCCCCACCCCAGCTGCCCAAAACCCTCCAGCTTCAGCTTGACTCACCGTCGCGACGTCCGGCGCAGTCCCACGCGGTGCTGGGAGCCAGGCCCTCTGGGCAAATGAAGCTGGGCACGCAAAGCAGCGGCCATAGAGGCTGTACCCCTGCTTATAGGGGGCTCAGGCCGCTGCCTGGACTCCAAAGTGCCCGGGACTCCAGAGCCCTGGCCCCGACTTACAGGGCAGCCCTGGTCCCCAAGGCCTACGGAGGCTCCTTCTCTCCAATTCCGGGGCACTCCCCGCTAAGGGGACGCTCGCCCCACGCAGGCTGCCAGCTGAAGGGGGCACAAAGGCTCCCAGACCCACAGCCCCCTTACAGGCCGGTCGACACCCAGGGGGCCACAGAGCTCGGCCTTCCCCCACGGTAACGGGAACGAGGCTCTACAGTCAGGCAGTCGAGCTGACGGCCTAAAGCCGAGGGGCCGGGACCCCAGCCCCGAGGACAGGGAGGGCACACGGCCGGCCCCATGACTCCTGGCCCCACGCCTCTGAAAGGCCGGGGCCAGGGATACCCGCCTGATTACAGGGGGTCCCTCCAACCGCCCGCCGAGGGCGGGGGACGCACACAGCCCCACTTACAGGGCCGTCCCCCGCAGCCCGGCACCCCCAACAAGCACCACGGAGCACAGGCTCCGGCCTGCGCCCCGCTTAGGGGCCGGCCGGAGCCTGGCCGGGGTGTGGCAACACAGGCCTCTGCAGGAGCCCCGGGAGCCTCCTCAACAAGGGCGGCAGGGAGGCCACACCAGCCCAAAGCAGCGCCAAAGGCGGGACTGCGCCCTGCGGCCCGGCACTTCTTCAACCTGCACCCTCGCAAGGGCCAGGGAGCGCTCGTTCCCTGTCACCTGGCTAAAGCAGCCTCCCTAGGCCTGCTCACAGGGAGCTGGGGCTGCTCCTGGGGACAAAGGGCTCCACAAGGTCGTGACACGCGCCCCGAGTACGGGGGGTCACGCTGGCAGGCCGCCAGCAGGACTGGCGGCCACGCAGCATAGGCAGAGACCCAGGCCCTGGCTACGGGCGGGTCACGGCGCCCACAGTACCGCTAAGCGGCTGCGCTGCGTCCTCAGAAAGCAGGGGCAAGGCCTGACGCTTTCTGCACCCGTGCGTTTTTGGGGACCTCCCTGTGGCTGCACAGAGCTCCTCTTTCCCTCCTGGGAAGTCTAAGCTACACTGCTCTGTGTCTAAAGGGGGCCAAAGCACAAGCACACTTGCTCACTCACACCAGCTAAAGGGAGACAGGGGAGGCAAAGACAGGGGAGGGGAAGACAGTCCCAGAAGAGGGAGCAAGTTCTGTGCAGCCAACCTGCTGGGGAGCCATCCCTACCGCTGAGCGGGAGAGGAAAGCATCAGCCCCGGCCCCGCACTGTGGGGAGGGCACAGGGGCCTCGACACGCCGAGGCGCTCCAGGGCCGGCGCAGGGACGAAGGCCGTGACGCGCCCCGAGTACAGGGGGTCACGCTGGCCAGGGGCCAGCAGCAGGCAGACAGCTGCCGGGGCTGGGGAAAAGGCCCTGCCCTGCATAGAGGGTGGGCCGGGGGCCGGGAGAGCTCTGTTTCCCCCCTCAGGTGCGGAGACAGGGGCTCTCACCCTTCTTACAGGGTTGCCCCTCTCTCCGGGCAGCCAAAGGAGCACAACGGCAAAAGGCCAACGTCAGCAAAGACCAGCCCTGCTCCCAGGGAGGTCGCCCAGCGCAAAGCCAGCCGCGGCACCCACAAAGTGCCCTGGCCATGCCAGGAGGGCCCTTTGCCCAGAGGGCCTCTCGTGCCCCCTCTTCAGCTCCAAGCTCGCTCTTGCCTCGCCGTTCCACTCTTGAGCTCGAAGCCGCCGCTCTTGCTCCCTCTTGCCTCGTCGTCCCACGCCTTCTGCCAAGGGACGACGACACACTCAGGCCTGAGAAGCTCCAGCTCCTGAAGGGAGCTGCCACCCAACGGGGAGATCCTTAAGCCACCCCCCACAGACCCCCCAGCTCCACAAAAGCCTCCAATTCCAGCTACAATCTCCGCTCTTACCTCACCGTTCCACTCCCGGGCTCAAAACCGCTGCTCCACTTGCTCGCTCTTGCCTCGCCGTTCCACTCTTGAGCTCGAAGCCGCCGCTCTTGCTCCCTCTTGCCTCGTCGTCCCACGCCTTCTGCCAAGGGACGACGACACACTCAGGCCTGAGAAGCTCCTGAAGGGAACCGCCGGCCAAGAGCCCCGCAGGGAGATCCTCAAGCCGCCACGCACGGACCGCCCCCACCCCAGCTGCCCAAAACCCTCCAGCTTCAGCTTGACTCACCGTCGCGACGTCCGGCGCAGTCCCACGCGGTGCTGGGAGCCAGGCCCTCTGGGCAAATGAAGCTGGGCACGCAAAGCAGCGGCCATAGAGGCTGTACCCCTGCTTATAGGGGGCTCAGGCCGCTGCCTGGACTCCAAAGTGCCCGGGACTCCAGAGCCCTGGCCCCGACTTACAGGGCAGCCCTGGTCCCCAAGGCCTACGGAGGCTCCTTCTCTCCAATTCCGGGGCACTCCCCGCTAAGGGGACGCTCGCCCCACGCAGGCTGCCAGCTGAAGGGGGCACAAAGGCTCCCAGACCCACAGCCCCCTTACAGGCCGGTCGACACCCAGGGGGCCACAGAGCTCGGCCTTCCCCCACGGTAACGGGAACGAGGCTCTACAGTCAGGCAGTCGAGCTGACGGCCTAAAGCCGAGGGGCCGGGACCCCAGCCCCGAGGACAGGGAGGGCACACGGCCGGCCCCATGACTCCTGGCCCCACGCCTCTGAAAGGCCGGGGCCAGGGATACCCGCCTGATTACAGGGGGTCCCTCCAACCGCCCGCCGAGGGCGGGGGACGCACACAGCCCCACTTACAGGGCCGTCCCCCGCAGCCCGGCACCCCCAACAAGCACCACGGAGCACAGGCTCCGGCCTGCGCCCCGCTTAGGGGCCGGCCGGAGCCTGGCCGGGGTGTGGCAACACAGGCCTCTGCAGGAGCCCCGGGAGCCTCCTCAACAAGGGCGGCAGGGAGGCCACACCAGCCCAAAGCAGCGCCAAAGGCGGGACTGCGCCCTGCGGCCCGGCACTTCTTCAACCTGCACCCTCGCAAGGGCCAGGGAGCGCTCGTTCCCTGTCACCTGGCTAAAGCAGCCTCCCTAGGCCTGCTCACAGGGAGCTGGGGCTGCTCCTGGGGACAAAGGGCTCCACAAGGTCGTGACACGCGCCCCGAGTACGGGGGGTCACGCTGGCAGGCCGCCAGCAGGACTGGCGGCCACGCAGCATAGGCAGAGACCCAGGCCCTGGCTACGGGCGGGTCACGGCGCCCACAGTACCGCTAAGCGGCTGCGCTGCGTCCTCAGAAAGCAGGGGCAAGGCCTGACGCTTTCTGCACCCGTGCGTTTTTGGGGACCTCCCTGTGGCTGCACAGAGCTCCTCTTTCCCTCCTGGGAAGTCTAAGCTACACTGCTCTGTGTCTAAAGGGGGCCAAAGCACAAGCACACTTGCTCACTCACACCAGCTAAAGGGAGACAGGGGAGGCAAAGACAGGGGAGGGGAAGACAGTCCCAGAAGAGGGAGCAAGTTCTGTGCAGCCAACCTGCTGGGGAGCCATCCCTACCGCTGAGCGGGAGAGGAAAGCATCAGACCCGGCCCCGCACTGTGGGGAGGGCACAGGGGCCTCGACACGCCGAGGCGCTCCAGGGCCGGCGCAGGGACGAAGGCCGTGACGCGCCCCGAGTACAGGGGGTCACGCTGGCCAGGGGCCAGCAGCAGGCAGACAGCTGCCGGGGCTGGGGAAAAGGCCCTGCCCTGCATAGAGGGTGGGCCGGGGGCCGGGAGAGCTCTGTTTCCCCCCTCAGGTGCGGAGACAGGGGCTCTCACCCTTCTTACAGGGTTGCCCCTCTCTCCGGGCAGCCAAAGGAGCACAACGGCAAAAGGCCAACGTCAGCAAAGACCAGCCCTGCTCCCAGGGAGGTCGCCCAGCGCAAAGCCAGCCGCGGCACCCACAAAGTGCCCTGGCCATGCCAGGAGGGCCCTTTGCCCAGAGGGCCTCTCGTGCCCCCTCTTCAGCTCCAAGCTCGCTCTTGCCTCGCCGTTCCACTCTTGAGCTCGAAGCCGCCGCTCTTGCTCCCTCTTGCCTCGTCGTCCCACGCCTTCTGCCAAGGGACGACGACACACTCAGGCCTGAGAAGCTCCAGCTCCTGAAGGGAGCTGCCACCCAACGGGGAGATCCTTAAGCCACCCCCCACAGACCCCCCAGCTCCACAAAAGCCTCCAATTCCAGCTACAATCTCCGCTCTTACCTCACCGTTCCACTCCCGGGCTCAAAACCGCTGCTCCACTTGCTCGCTCTTGCCTCGCCGTTCCACTCTTGAGCTCGAAGCCGCCGCTCTTGCTCCCTCTTGCCTCGTCGTCCCACGCCTTCTGCCAAGGGACGACGACACACTCAGGCCTGAGAAGCTCCTGAAGGGAACCGCCGGCCAAGAGCCCCGCAGGGAGATCCTCAAGCCGCCACGCACGGACCGCCCCCACCCCAGCTGCCCAAAACCCTCCAGCTTCAGCTTGACTCACCGTCGCGACGTCCGGCGCAGTCCCACGCGGTGCTGGGAGCCAGGCCCTCTGGGCAAATGAAGCTGGGCACGCAAAGCAGCGGCCATAGAGGCTGTACCCCTGCTTATAGGGGGCTCAGGCCGCTGCCTGGACTCCAAAGTGCCCGGGACTCCAGAGCCCTGGCCCCGACTTACAGGGCAGCCCTGGTCCCCAAGGCCTACGGAGGCTCCTTCTCTCCAATTCCGGGGCACTCCCCGCTAAGGGGACGCTCGCCCCACGCAGGCTGCCAGCTGAAGGGGGCACAAAGGCTCCCAGACCCACAGCCCCCTTACAGGCCGGTCGACACCCAGGGGGCCACAGAGCTCGGCCTTCCCCCACGGTAACGGGAACGAGGCTCTACAGTCAGGCAGTCGAGCTGACGGCCTAAAGCCGAGGGGCCGGGACCCCAGCCCCGAGGACAGGGAGGGCACACGCCCGGCCCCATGACTCCTGGCCCCACGCCTCTGAAAGGCCGGGGCCAGGGATACCCGCCTGATTACAGGGGGTCCCTCCAACCGCCCGCCGAGGGCGGGGGACGCACACAGCCCCACTTACAGGGCCGTCCCCCGCAGCCCGGCACCCCCAACAAGCACCACGGAGCACAGGCTCCGGCCTGCGCCCCGCTTAGGGGCCGGCCGGAGCCTGGCCGGGGTGTGGCAACACAGGCCTCTGCAGGAGCCCCGGGAGCCTCCTCAACAAGGGCGGCAGGGAGGCCACACCAGCCCAAAGCAGCGCCAAAGGCGGGACTGCGCCCTGCGGCCCGGCACTTCTTCAACCTGCACCCTCGCAAGGGCCAGGGAGCGCTCGTTCCCTGTCACCTGGCTAAAGCAGCCTCCCTAGGCCTGCTCACAGGGAGCTGGGGCTGCTCCTGGGGACAAAGGGCTCCACAAGGTCGTGACACGCGCCCCGAGTACGGGGGGTCACGCTGGCAGGCCGCCAGCAGGACTGGCGGCCACGCAGCATAGGCAGAGACCCAGGCCCTGGCTACGGGCGGGTCACGGCGCCCACAGTACCGCTAAGCGGCTGCGCTGCGTCCTCAGAAAGCAGGGGCAAGGCCTGACGCTTTCTGCACCCGTGCGTTTTTGGGGACCTCCCTGTGGCTGCACAGAGCTCCTCTTTCCCTCCTGGGAAGTCTAAGCTACACTGCTCTGTGTCTAAAGGGGGCCAAAGCACAAGCACACTTGCTCACTCACACCAGCTAAAGGGAGACAGGGGAGGCAAAGACAGGGGAGGGGAAGACAGTCCCAGAAGAGGGAGCAAGTTCTGTGCAGCCAACCTGCTGGGGAGCCATCCCTACCGCTGAGCGGGAGAGGAAAGCATCAGCCCCGGCCCCGCACTGTGGGGAGGGCACAGGGGCCTCGACACGCCGAGGCGCTCCAGGGCCGGCGCAGGGACGAAGGCCGTGACGCGCCCCGAGTACAGGGGGTCACGCTGGCCAGGGGCCAGCAGCAGGCAGACAGCTGCCGGGGCTGGGGAAAAGGCCCTGCCCTGCATAGAGGGTGGGCCGGGGGCCGGGAGAGCTCTGTTTCCCCCCTCAGGTGCGGAGACAGGGGCTCTCACCCTTCTTACAGGGTTGCCCCTCTCTCCGGGCAGCCAAAGGAGCACAACGGCAAAAGGCCAACGTCAGCAAAGACCAGCCCTGCTCCCAGGGAGGTCGCCCAGCGCAAAGCCAGCCGCGGCACCCACAAAGTGCCCTGGCCATGCCAGGAGGGCCCTTTGCCCAGAGGGCCTCTCGTGCCCCCTCTTCAGCTCCAAGCTCGCTCTTGCCTCGCCGTTCCACTCTTGAGCTCGAAGCCGCCGCTCTTGCTCCCTCTTGCCTCGTCGTCCCACGCCTTCTGCCAAGGGACGACGACACACTCAGGCCTGAGAAGCTCCAGCTCCTGAAGGGAGCTGCCACCCAACGGGGAGATCCTTAAGCCACCCCCCACAGACCCCCCAGCTCCACAAAAGCCTCCAATTCCAGCTACAATCTCCGCTCTTACCTCACCGTTCCACTCCCGGGCTCAAAACCGCTGCTCCACTTGCTCGCTCTTGCCTCGCCGTTCCACTCTTGAGCTCGAAGCCGCCGCTCTTGCTCCCTCTTGCCTCGTCGTCCCACGCCTTCTGCCAAGGGACGACGACACACTCAGGCCTGAGAAGCTCCTGAAGGGAACCGCCGGCCAAGAGCCCCGCAGGGAGATCCTCAAGCCGCCACGCACGGACCGCCCCCACCCCAGCTGCCCAAAACCCTCCAGCTTCAGCTTGACTCACCGTCGCGACGTCCGGCGCAGTCCCACGCGGTGCTGGGAGCCAGGCCCTCTGGGCAAATGAAGCTGGGCACGCAAAGCAGCGGCCATAGAGGCTGTACCCCTGCTTATAGGGGGCTCAGGCCGCTGCCTGGACTCCAAAGTGCCCGGGACTCCAGAGCCCTGGCCCCGACTTACAGGGCAGCCCTGGTCCCCAAGGCCTACGGAGGCTCCTTCTCTCCAATTCCGGGGCACTCCCCGCTAAGGGGACGCTCGCCCCACGCAGGCTGCCAGCTGAAGGGGGCACAAAGGCTCCCAGACCCACAGCCCCCTTACAGGCCGGTCGACACCCAGGGGGCCACAGAGCTCGGCCTTCCCCCACGGTAACGGGAACGAGGCTCTACAGTCAGGCAGTCGAGCTGACGGCCTAAAGCCGAGGGGCCGGGACCCCAGCCCCGAGGACAGGGAGGGCACACGCCCGGCCCCATGACTCCTGGCCCCACGCCTCTGAAAGGCCGGGGCCAGGGATACCCGCCTGATTACAGGGGGTCCCTCCAACCGCCCGCCGAGGGCGGGGGACGCACACAGCCCCACTTACAGGGCCGTCCCCCGCAGCCCGGCACCCCCAACAAGCACCACGGAGCACAGGCTCCGGCCTGCGCCCCGCTTAGGGGCCGGCCGGAGCCTGGCCGGGGTGTGGCAACACAGGCCTCTGCAGGAGCCCCGGGAGCCTCCTCAACAAGGGCGGCAGGGAGGCCACACCAGCCCAAAGCAGCGCCAAAGGCGGGACTGCGCCCTGCGGCCCGGCACTTCTTCAACCTGCACCCTCGCAAGGGCCAGGGAGCGCTCGTTCCCTGTCACCTGGCTAAAGCAGCCTCCCTAGGCCTGCTCACAGGGAGCTGGGGCTGCTCCTGGGGACAAAGGGCTCCACAAGGTCGTGACACGCGCCCCGAGTACGGGGGGTCACGCTGGCAGGCCGCCAGCAGGACTGGCGGCCACGCAGCATAGGCAGAGACCCAGGCCCTGGCTACGGGCGGGTCACGGCGCCCACAGTACCGCTAAGCGGCTGCGCTGCGTCCTCAGAAAGCAGGGGCAAGGCCTGACGCTTTCTGCACCCGTGCGTTTTTGGGGACCTCCCTGTGGCTGCACAGAGCTCCTCTTTCCCTCCTGGGAAGTCTAAGCTACACTGCTCTGTGTCTAAAGGGGGCCAAAGCACAAGCACACTTGCTCACTCACACCAGCTAAAGGGAGACAGGGGAGGCAAAGACAGGGGAGGGGAAGACAGTCCCAGAAGAGGGAGCAAGTTCTGTGCAGCCAACCTGCTGGGGAGCCATCCCTACCGCTGAGCGGGAGAGGAAAGCATCAGACCCGGCCCCGCACTGTGGGGAGGGCACAGGGGCCTCGACACGCCGAGGCGCTCCAGGGCCGGCGCAGGGACGAAGGCCGTGACGCGCCCCGAGTACAGGGGGTCACGCTGGCCAGGGGCCAGCAGCAGGCAGACAGCTGCCGGGGCTGGGGAAAAGGCCCTGCCCTGCATAGAGGGTGGGCCGGGGGCCGGGAGAGCTCTGTTTCCCCCCTCAGGTGCGGAGACAGGGGCTCTCACCCTTCTTACAGGGTTGCCCCTCTCTCCGGGCAGCCAAAGGAGCACAACGGCAAAAGGCCAACGTCAGCAAAGACCAGCCCTGCTCCCAGGGAGGTCGCCCAGCGCAAAGCCAGCCGCGGCACCCACAAAGTGCCCTGGCCATGCCAGGAGGGCCCTTTGCCCAGAGGGCCTCTCGTGCCCCCTCTTCAGCTCCAAGCTCGCTCTTGCCTCGCCGTTCCACTCTTGAGCTCGAAGCCGCCGCTCTTGCTCCCTCTTGCCTCGTCGTCCCACGCCTTCTGCCAAGGGACGACGACACACTCAGGCCTGAGAAGCTCCAGCTCCTGAAGGGAGCTGCCACCCAACGGGGAGATCCTTAAGCCACCCCCCACAGACCCCCCAGCTCCACAAAAGCCTCCAATTCCAGCTACAATCTCCGCTCTTACCTCACCGTTCCACTCCCGGGCTCAAAACCGCTGCTCCACTTGCTCGCTCTTGCCTCGCCGTTCCACTCTTGAGCTCGAAGCCGCCGCTCTTGCTCCCTCTTGCCTCGTCGTCCCACGCCTTCTGCCAAGGGACGACGACACACTCAGGCCTGAGAAGCTCCTGAAGGGAACCGCCGGCCAAGAGCCCCGCAGGGAGATCCTCAAGCCGCCACGCACGGACCGCCCCCACCCCAGCTGCCCAAAACCCTCCAGCTTCAGCTTGACTCACCGTCGCGACGTCCGGCGCAGTCCCACGCGGTGCTGGGAGCCAGGCCCTCTGGGCAAATGAAGCTGGGCACGCAAAGCAGCGGCCATAGAGGCTGTACCCCTGCTTATAGGGGGCTCAGGCCGCTGCCTGGACTCCAAAGTGCCCGGGACTCCAGAGCCCTGGCCCCGACTTACAGGGCAGCCCTGGTCCCCAAGGCCTACGGAGGCTCCTTCTCTCCAATTCCGGGGCACTCCCCGCTAAGGGGACGCTCGCCCCACGCAGGCTGCCAGCTGAAGGGGGCACAAAGGCTCCCAGACCCACAGCCCCCTTACAGGCCGGTCGACACCCAGGGGGCCACAGAGCTCGGCCTTCCCCCACGGTAACGGGAACGAGGCTCTACAGTCAGGCAGTCGAGCTGACGGCCTAAAGCCGAGGGGCCGGGACCCCAGCCCCGAGGACAGGGAGGGCACACGGCCGGCCCCATGACTCCTGGCCCCACGCCTCTGAAAGGCCGGGGCCAGGGATACCCGCCTGATTACAGGGGGTCCCTCCAACCGCCCGCCGAGGGCGGGGGACGCACACAGCCCCACTTACAGGGCCGTCCCCCGCAGCCCGGCACCCCCAACAAGCACCACGGAGCACAGGCTCCGGCCTGCGCCCCGCTTAGGGGCCGGCCGGAGCCTGGCCGGGGTGTGGCAACACAGGCCTCTGCAGGAGCCCCGGGAGCCTCCTCAACAAGGGCGGCAGGGAGGCCACACCAGCCCAAAGCAGCGCCAAAGGCGGGACTGCGCCCTGCGGCCCGGCACTTCTTCAACCTGCACCCTCGCAAGGGCCAGGGAGCGCTCGTTCCCTGTCACCTGGCTAAAGCAGCCTCCCTAGGCCTGCTCACAGGGAGCTGGGGCTGCTCCTGGGGACAAAGGGCTCCACAAGGTCGTGACACGCGCCCCGAGTACGGGGGGTCACGCTGGCAGGCCGCCAGCAGGACTGGCGGCCACGCAGCATAGGCAGAGACCCAGGCCCTGGCTACGGGCGGGTCACGGCGCCCACAGTACCGCTAAGCGGCTGCGCTGCGTCCTCAGAAAGCAGGGGCAAGGCCTGACGCTTTCTGCACCCGTGCGTTTTTGGGGACCTCCCTGTGGCTGCACAGAGCTCCTCTTTCCCTCCTGGGAAGTCTAAGCTACACTGCTCTGTGTCTAAAGGGGGCCAAAGCACAAGCACACTTGCTCACTCACACCAGCTAAAGGGAGACAGGGGAGGCAAAGACAGGGGAGGGGAAGACAGTCCCAGAAGAGGGAGCAAGTTCTGTGCAGCCAACCTGCTGGGGAGCCATCCCTACCGCTGAGCGGGAGAGGAAAGCATCAGACCCGGCCCCGCACTGTGGGGAGGGCACAGGGGCCTCGACACGCCAAGGCGCTCCAGGGCCGGCGCAGGGACGAAGGCCGTGACGCGCCCCGAGTACAGGGGGTCACGCTGGCCAGGGGCCAGCAGCAGGCAGACAGCTGCCGGGGCTGGGGAAAAGGCCCTGCCCTGCATAGAGGGTGGGCCGGGGGCCGGGAGAGCTCTGTTTCCCCCCTCAGGTGCGGAGACAGGGGCTCTCACCCTTCTTACAGGGTTGCCCCTCTCTCCGGGCAGCCAAAGGAGCACAACGGCAAAAGGCCAACGTCAGCAAAGACCAGCCCTGCTCCCAGGGAGGTCGCCCAGCGCAAAGCCAGCCGCGGCACCCACAAAGTGCCCTGGCCATGCCAGGAGGGCCCTTTGCCCAGAGGGCCTCTCGTGCCCCCTCTTCAGCTCCAAGCTCGCTCTTGCCTCGCCGTTCCACTCTTGAGCTCGAAGCCGCCGCTCTTGCTCCCTCTTGCCTCGTCGTCCCACGCCTTCTGCCAAGGGACGACGACACACTCAGGCCTGAGAAGCTCCAGCTCCTGAAGGGAGCTGCCACCCAACGGGGAGATCCTTAAGCCACCCCCCACAGACCCCCCAGCTCCACAAAAGCCTCCAATTCCAGCTACAATCTCCGCTCTTACCTCACCGTTCCACTCCCGGGCTCAAAACCGCTGCTCCACTTGCTCGCTCTTGCCTCGCCGTTCCACTCTTGAGCTCGAAGCCGCCGCTCTTGCTCCCTCTTGCCTCGTCGTCCCACGCCTTCTGCCAAGGGACGACGACACACTCAGGCCTGAGAAGCTCCTGAAGGGAACCGCCGGCCAAGAGCCCCGCAGGGAGATCCTCAAGCCGCCACGCACGGACCGCCCCCACCCCAGCTGCCCAAAACCCTCCAGCTTCAGCTTGACTCACCGTCGCGACGTCCGGCGCAGTCCCACGCGGTGCTGGGAGCCAGGCCCTCTGGGCAAATGAAGCTGGGCACGCAAAGCAGCGGCCATAGAGGCTGTACCCCTGCTTATAGGGGGCTCAGGCCGCTGCCTGGACTCCAAAGTGCCCGGGACTCCAGAGCCCTGGCCCCGACTTACAGGGCAGCCCTGGTCCCCAAGGCCTACGGAGGCTCCTTCTCTCCAATTCCGGGGCACTCCCCGCTAAGGGGACGCTCGCCCCACGCAGGCTGCCAGCTGAAGGGGGCACAAAGGCTCCCAGACCCACAGCCCCCTTACAGGCCGGTCGACACCCAGGGGGCCACAGAGCTCGGCCTTCCCCCACGGTAACGGGAACGAGGCTCTACAGTCAGGCAGTCGAGCTGACGGCCTAAAGCCGAGGGGCCGGGACCCCAGCCCCGAGGACAGGGAGGGCCCACGGCCGGCCCCATGACTCCTGGCCCCACGCCTCTGAAAGGCCGGGGCCAGGGATACCCGCCTGATTACAGGGGGTCCCTCCAACCGCCCGCCGAGGGCGGGGGACGCACACAGCCCCACTTACAGGGCCGTCCCCCGCAGCCCGGCACCCCCAACAAGCACCACGGAGCACAGGCTCCGGCCTGCGCCCCGCTTAGGGGCCGGCCGGAGCCTGGCCGGGGTGTGGCAACACAGGCCTCTGCAGGAGCCCCGGGAGCCTCCTCAACAAGGGCGGCAGGGAGGCCACACCAGCCCAAAGCAGCGCCAAAGGCGGGACTGCGCCCTGCGGCCCGGCACTTCTTCAACCTGCACCCTCGCAAGGGCCAGGGAGCGCTCGTTCCTGTCACCTGGCTAAAGCAGCCTCCCTAGGCCTGCTCACAGGGAGCTGGGGCTGCTCCTGGGGACAAAGGGCTCCACAAGGTCGTGACACGCGCCCCGAGTACGGGGGGTCACGCTGGCAGGCCGCCAGCAGGACTGGCGGCCACGCAGCATAGGCAGAGACCCAGGCCCTGGCTACGGGCGGGTCACGGCGCCCACAGTACCGCTAAGCGGCTGCGCTGCGTCCTCAGAAAGCAGGGGCAAGGCCTGACGCTTTCTGCACCCGTGCGTTTTTGGGGACCTCCCTGTGGCTGCACAGAGCTCCTCTTTCCCTCCTGGGAAGTCTAAGCTACACTGCTCTGTGTCTAAAGGGGGCCAAAGCACAAGCACACTTGCTCACTCACACCAGCTAAAGGGAGACAGGGGAGGCAAAGACAGGGGAGGGGAAGACAGTCCCAGAAGAGGGAGCAAGTTCTGTGCAGCCAACCTGCTGGGGAGCCATCCCTACCGCTGAGCGGGAGAGGAAAGCATCAGACCCGGCCCCGCACTGTGGGGAGGGCACAGGGGCCTCGACACGCCGAGGCGCTCCAGGGCCGGCGCAGGGACGAAGGCCGTGACGCGCCCCGAGTACAGGGGGTCACGCTGGCCAGGGGCCAGCAGCAGGCAGACAGCTGCCGGGGCTGGGGAAAAGGCCCTGCCCTGCATAGAGGGTGGGCCGGGGGCCGGGAGAGCTCTGTTTCCCCCCTCAGGTGCGGAGACAGGGGCTCTCACCCTTCTTACAGGGTTGCCCCTCTCTCCGGGCAGCCAAAGGAGCACAACGGCAAAAGGCCAACGTCAGCAAAGACCAGCCCTGCTCCCAGGGAGGTCGCCCAGCGCAAAGCCAGCCGCGGCACCCACAAAGTGCCCTGGCCATGCCAGGAGGGCCCTTTGCCCAGAGGGCCTCTCGTGCCCCCTCTTCAGCTCCAAGCTCGCTCTTGCCTCGCCGTTCCACTCTTGAGCTCGAAGCCGCCGCTCTTGCTCCCTCTTGCCTCGTCGTCCCACGCCTTCTGCCAAGGGACGACGACACACTCAGGCCTGAGAAGCTCCAGCTCCTGAAGGGAGCTGCCACCCAACGGGGAGATCCTTAAGCCACCCCCCACAGACCCCCCAGCTCCACAAAAGCCTCCAATTCCAGCTACAATCTCCGCTCTTACCTCACCGTTCCACTCCCGGGCTCAAAACCGCTGCTCCACTTGCTCGCTCTTGCCTCGCCGTTCCACTCTTGAGCTCGAAGCCGCCGCTCTTGCTCCCTCTTGCCTCGTCGTCCCACGCCTTCTGCCAAGGGACGACGACACACTCAGGCCTGAGAAGCTCCTGAAGGGAACCGCCGGCCAAGAGCCCCGCAGGGAGATCCTCAAGCCACCACGCACGGACCGCCCCCACCCCAGCTGCCCAAAACCCTCCAGCTTCAGCTTGACTCACCGTCGCGACGTCCGGCGCAGTCCCACGCGGTGCTGGGAGCCAGGCCCTCTGGGCAAATGAAGCTGGGCACGCAAAGCAGCGGCCATAGAGGCTGTACCCCTGCTTATAGGGGGCTCAGGCCGCTGCCTGGACTCCAAAGTGCCCGGGACTCCAGAGCCCTGGCCCCGACTTACAGGGCAGCCCTGGTCCCCAAGGCCTACGGAGGCTCCTTCTCTCCAATTCCGGGGCACTCCCCGCTAAGGGGACGCTCGCCCCACGCAGGCTGCCAGCTGAAGGGGGCACAAAGGCTCCCAGACCCACAGCCCCCTTACAGGCCGGTCGACACCCAGGGGGCCACAGAGCTCGGCCTTCCCCCACGGTAACGGGAACGAGGCTCTACAGTCAGGCAGTCGAGCTGACGGCCTAAAGCCGAGGGGCCGGGACCCCAGCCCCGAGGACAGGGAGGGCCCACGGCCGGCCCCATGACTCCTGGCCCCACGCCTCTGAAAGGCCGGGGCCAGGGATACCCGCCTGATTACAGGGGGTCCCTCCAACCGCCCGCCGAGGGCGGGGGACGCACACAGCCCCACTTACAGGGCCGTCCCCCGCAGCCCGGCACCCCCAACAAGCACCACGGAGCACAGGCTCCGGCCTGCGCCCCGCTTAGGGGCCGGCCGGAGCCTGGCCGGGGTGTGGCAACACAGGCCTCTGCAGGAGCCCCGGGAGCCTCCTCAACAAGGGCGGCAGGGAGGCCACACCAGCCCAAAGCAGCGCCAAAGGCGGGACTGCGCCCTGCGGCCCGGCACTTCTTCAACCTGCACCCTCGCAAGGGCCAGGGAGCGCTCGTTCCTGTCACCTGGCTAAAGCAGCCTCCCTAGGCCTGCTCACAGGGAGCTGGGGCTGCTCCTGGGGACAAAGGGCTCCACAAGGTCGTGACACGCGCCCCGAGTACGGGGGGTCACGCTGGCAGGCCGCCAGCAGGACTGGCGGCCACGCAGCATAGGCAGAGACCCAGGCCCTGGCTACGGGCGGGTCACGGCGCCCACAGTACCGCTAAGCGGCTGCGCTGCGTCCTCAGAAAGCAGGGGCAAGGCCTGACGCTTTCTGCACCCGTGCGTTTTTGGGGACCTCCCTGTGGCTGCACAGAGCTCCTCTTTCCCTCCTGGGAAGTCTAAGCTACACTGCTCTGTGTCTAAAGGGGGCCAAAGCACAAGCACACTTGCTCACTCACACCAGCTAAAGGGAGACAGGGGAGGCAAAGACAGGGGAGGGGAAGACAGTCCCAAAAGAGGGAGCAAGTTCTGTGCAGCCAACCTGCTGGGGAGCCATCCCTACCGCTGAGCGGGAGAGGAAAGCATCAGCCCCGGCCCCGCACTGTGGGGAGGGCACAGGGGCCTCGACACGCCGAGGCGCTCCAGGGCCGGCGCAGGGACGAAGGCCGTGACGCGCCCCGAGTACAGGGGGTCACGCTGGCCAGGGGCCAGCAGCAGGCAGACAGCTGCCGGGGCTGGGGAAAAGGCCCTGCCCTGCATAGAGGGTGGGCCGGGGGCCGGGAGAGCTCTGTTTCCCCCCTCAGGTGCGGAGACAGGGGCTCTCACCCTTCTTACAGGGTTGCCCCTCTCTCCGGGCAGCCAAAGGAGCACAACGGCAAAAGGCCAACGTCAGCAAAGACCAGCCCTGCTCCCAGGGAGGTCGCCCAGCGCAAAGCCAGCCGCGGCACCCACAAAGTGCCCTGGCCATGCCAGGAGGGCCCTTTGCCCAGAGGGCCTCTCGTGCCCCCTCTTCAGCTCCAAGCTCGCTCTTGCCTCGCCGTTCCACTCTTGAGCTCGAAGCCGCCGCTCTTGCTCCCTCTTGCCTCGTCGTCCCACGCCTTCTGCCAAGGGACGACGACACACTCAGGCCTGAGAAGCTCCAGCTCCTGAAGGGAGCTGCCACCCAACGGGGAGATCCTTAAGCCACCCCCCACAGACCCCCCAGCTCCACAAAAGCCTCCAATTCCAGCTACAATCTCCGCTCTTACCTCACCGTTCCACTCCCGGGCTCAAAACCGCTGCTCCACTTGCTCGCTCTTGCCTCGCCGTTCCACTCTTGAGCTCGAAGCCGCCGCTCTTGCTCCCTCTTGCCTCGTCGTCCCACGCCTTCTGCCAAGGGACGACGACACACTCAGGCCTGAGAAGCTCCTGAAGGGAACCGCCGGCCAAGAGCCCCGCAGGGAGATCCTCAAGCCGCCACGCACGGACCGCCCCCACCCCAGCTGCCCAAAACCCTCCAGCTTCAGCTTGACTCACCGTCGCGACGTCCGGCGCAGTCCCACGCGGTGCTGGGAGCCAGGCCCTCTGGGCAAATGAAGCTGGGCACGCAAAGCAGCGGCCATAGAGGCTGTACCCCTGCTTATAGGGGGCTCAGGCCGCTGCCTGGACTCCAAAGTGCCCGGGACTTCAGAGCCCTGGCCCCGACTTACAGGGCAGCCCTGGTCCCCAAGGCCTACGGAGGCTCCTTCTCTCCAATTCCGGGGCACTCCCCGCTAAGGGGACGCTCGCCCCACGCAGGCTGCCAGCTGAAGGGGGCACAAAGGCTCCCAGACCCACAGCCCCCTTACAGGCCGGTCGACACCCAGGGGGCCACAGAGCTCGGCCTTCCCCCACGGTAACGGGAACGAGGCTCTACAGTCAGGCAGTCGAGCTGACGGCCTAAAGCCGAGGGGCCGGGACCCCAGCCCCGAGGACAGGGAGGGCCCACGGCCGGCCCCATGACTCCTGGCCCCACGCCTCTGAAAGGCCGGGGCCAGGGATACCCGCCTGATTACAGGGGGTCCCTCCAACCGCCCGCCGAGGGCGGGGGACGCACACAGCCCCACTTACAGGGCCGTCCCCCGCAGCCCGGCACCCCCAACAAGCACCACGGAGCACAGGCTCCGGCCTGCGCCCCGCTTAGGGGCCGGCCGGAGCCTGGCCGGGGTGTGGCAACACAGGCCTCTGCAGGAGCCCCGGGAGCCTCCTCAACAAGGGCGGCAGGGAGGCCACACCAGCCCAAAGCAGCGCCAAAGGCGGGACTGCGCCCTGCGGCCCGGCACTTCTTCAACCTGCACCCTCGCAAGGGCCAGGGAGCGCTCGTTCCTGTCACCTGGCTAAAGCAGCCTCCCTAGGCCTGCTCACAGGGAGCTGGGGCTGCTCCTGGGGACAAAGGGCTCCACAAGGTCGTGACACGCGCCCCGAGTACGGGGGGTCACGCTGGCAGGCCGCCAGCAGGACTGGCGGCCACGCAGCATAGGCAGAGACCCAGGCCCTGGCTACGGGCGGGTCACGGCGCCCACAGTACCGCTAAGCGGCTGCGCTGCGTCCTCAGAAAGCAGGGGCAAGGCCTGACGCTTTCTGCACCCGTGCGTTTTTGGGGACCTCCCTGTGGCTGCACAGAGCTCCTCTTTCCCTCCTGGGAAGTCTAAGCTACACTGCTCTGTGTCTAAAGGGGGCCAAAGCACAAGCACACTTGCTCACTCACACCAGCTAAAGGGAGACAGGGGAGGCAAAGACAGGGGAGGGGAAGACAGTCCCAGAAGAGGGAGCAAGTTCTGTGCAGCCAACCTGCTGGGGAGCCATCCCTACCGCTGAGCGGGAGAGGAAAGCATCAGCCCCGGCCCCGCACTGTGGGGAGGGCACAGGGGCCTCGACACGCCGAGGCGCTCCAGGGCCGGCGCAGGGACGAAGGCCGTGACGCGCCCCGAGTACAGGGGGTCACGCTGGCCAGGGGCCAGCAGCAGGCAGACAGCTGCCGGGGCTGGGGAAAAGGCCCTGCCCTGCATAGAGGGTGGGCCGGGGGCCGGGAGAGCTCTGTTTCCCCCCTCAGGTGCGGAGACAGGGGCTCTCACCCTTCTTACAGGGTTGCCCCTCTCTCCGGGCAGCCAAAGGAGCACAACGGCAAAAGGCCAACGTCAGCAAAGACCAGCCCTGCTCCCAGGGAGGTCGCCCAGCGCAAAGCCAGCCGCGGCACCCACAAAGTGCCCTGGCCATGCCAGGAGGGCCCTTTGCCCAGAGGGCCTCTCGTGCCCCCTCTTCAGCTCCAAGCTCGCTCTTGCCTCGCCGTTCCACTCTTGAGCTCGAAGCCGCCGCTCTTGCTCCCTCTTGCCTCGTCGTCCCACGCCTTCTGCCAAGGGACGACGACACACTCAGGCCTGAGAAGCTCCAGCTCCTGAAGGGAGCTGCCACCCAACGGGGAGATCCTTAAGCCACCCCCCACAGACCCCCCAGCTCCACAAAAGCCTCCAATTCCAGCTACAATCTCCGCTCTTACCTCACCGTTCCACTCCCGGGCTCAAAACCGCTGCTCCACTTGCTCGCTCTTGCCTCGCCGTTCCACTCTTGAGCTCGAAGCCGCCGCTCTTGCTCCCTCTTGCCTCGTCGTCCCACGCCTTCTGCCAAGGGACGACGACACACTCAGGCCTGAGAAGCTCCTGAAGGGAACCGCCGGCCAAGAGCCCCGCAGGGAGATCCTCAAGCCGCCACGCACGGACCGCCCCCACCCCAGCTGCCCAAAACCCTCCAGCTTCAGCTTGACTCACCGTCGCGACGTCCGGCGCAGTCCCACGCGGTGCTGGGAGCCAGGCCCTCTGGGCAAATGAAGCTGGGCACGCAAAGCAGCGGCCATAGAGGCTGTACCCCTGCTTATAGGGGGCTCAGGCCGCTGCCTGGACTCCAAAGTGCCCGGGACTCCAGAGCCCTGGCCCCGACTTACAGGGCAGCCCTGGTCCCCAAGGCCTACGGAGGCTCCTTCTCTCCAATTCCGGGGCACTCCCCGCTAAGGGGACGCTCGCCCCACGCAGGCTGCCAGCTGAAGGGGGCACAAAGGCTCCCAGACCCACAGCCCCCTTACAGGCCGGTCGACACCCAGGGGGCCACAGAGCTCGGCCTTCCCCCACGGTAACGGGAACGAGGCTCTACAGTCAGGCAGTCGAGCTGACGGCCTAAAGCCGAGGGGCCGGGACCCCAGCCCCGAGGACAGGGAGGGCCCACGGCCGGCCCCATGACTCCTGGCCCCACGCCTCTGAAAGGCCGGGGCCAGGGATACCCGCCTGATTACAGGGGGTCCCTCCAACCGCCCGCCGAGGGCGGGGGACGCACACAGCCCCACTTACAGGGCCGTCCCCCGCAGCCCGGCACCCCCAACAAGCACCACGGAGCACAGGCTCCGGCCTGCGCCCCGCTTAGGGGCCGGCCGGAGCCTGGCCGGGGTGTGGCAACACAGGCCTCTGCAGGAGCCCCGGGAGCCTCCTCAACAAGGGCGGCAGGGAGGCCACACCAGCCCAAAGCAGCGCCAAAGGCGGGACTGCGCCCTGCGGCCCGGCACTTCTTCAACCTGCACCCTCGCAAGGGCCAGGGAGCGCTCGTTCCCTGTCACCTGGCTAAAGCAGCCTCCCTAGGCCTGCTCACAGGGAGCTGGGGCTGCTCCTGGGGACAAAGGGCTCCACAAGGTCGTGACACGCGCCCCGAGTACGGGGGGTCACGCTGGCAGGCCGCCAGCAGGACTGGCGGCCACGCAGCATAGGCAGAGACCCAGGCCCTGGCTACGGGCGGGTCACGGCGCCCACAGTACCGCTAAGCGGCTGCGCTGCGTCCTCAGAAAGCAGGGGCAAGGCCTGACGCTTTCTGCACCCGTGCGTTTTTGGGGACCTCCCTGTGGCTGCACAGAGCTCCTCTTTCCCTCCTGGGAAGTCTAAGCTACACTGCTCTGTGTCTAAAGGGGGCCAAAGCACAAGCACACTTGCTCACTCACACCAGCTAAAGGGAGACAGGGGAGGCAAAGACAGGGGAGGGGAAGACAGTCCCAGAAGAGGGAGCAAGTTCTGTGCAGCCAACCTGCTGGGGAGCCATCCCTACCGCTGAGCGGGAGAGGAAAGCATCAGCCCCGGCCCCGCACTGTGGGGAGGGCACAGGGGCCTCGACACGCCGAGGCGCTCCAGGGCCGGCGCAGGGACGAAGGCCGTGACGCGCCCCGAGTACAGGGGGTCACGCTGGCCAGGGGCCAGCAGCAGGCAGACAGCTGCCGGGGCTGGGGAAAAGGCCCTGCCCTGCATAGAGGGTGGGCCGGGGGCCGGGAGAGCTCTGTTTCCCCCCTCAGGTGCGGAGACAGGGGCTCTCACCCTTCTTACAGGGTTGCCCCTCTCTCCGGGCAGCCAAAGGAGCACAACGGCAAAAGGCCAACGTCAGCAAAGACCAGCCCTGCTCCCAGGGAGGTCGCCCAGCGCAAAGCCAGCCGCGGCACCCACAAAGTGCCCTGGCCATGCCAGGAGGGCCCTTTGCCCAGAGGGCCTCTCGTGCCCCCTCTTCAGCTCCAAGCTCGCTCTTGCCTCGCCGTTCCACTCTTGAGCTCGAAGCCGCCGCTCTTGCTCCCTCTTGCCTCGTCGTCCCACGCCTTCTGCCAAGGGACGACGACACACTCAGGCCTGAGAAGCTCCAGCTCCTGAAGGGAGCTGCCACCCAACGGGGAGATCCTTAAGCCACCCCCCACAGACCCCCCAGCTCCACAAAAGCCTCCAATTCCAGCTACAATCTCCGCTCTTACCTCACCGTTCCACTCCCGGGCTCAAAACCGCTGCTCCACTTGCTCGCTCTTGCCTCGCCGTTCCACTCTTGAGCTCGAAGCCGCCGCTCTTGCTCCCTCTTGCCTCGTCGTCCCACGCCTTCTGCCAAGGGACGACGACACACTCAGGCCTGAGAAGCTCCTGAAGGGAACCGCCGGCCAAGAGCCCCGCAGGGAGATCCTCAAGCCGCCACGCACGGACCGCCCCCACCCCAGCTGCCCAAAACCCTCCAGCTTCAGCTTGACTCACCGTCGCGACGTCCGGCGCAGTCCCACGCGGTGCTGGGAGCCAGGCCCTCTGGGCAAATGAAGCTGGGCACGCAAAGCAGCGGCCATAGAGGCTGTACCCCTGCTTATAGGGGGCTCAGGCCGCTGCCTGGACTCCAAAGTGCCCGGGACTCCAGAGCCCTGGCCCCGACTTACAGGGCAGCCCTGGTCCCCAAGGCCTACGGAGGCTCCTTCTCTCCAATTCCGGGGCACTCCCCGCTAAGGGGACGCTCGCCCCACGCAGGCTGCCAGCTGAAGGGGGCACAAAGGCTCCCAGACCCACAGCCCCCTTACAGGCCGGTCGACACCCAGGGGGCCACAGAGCTCGGCCTTCCCCCACGGTAACGGGAACGAGGCTCTACAGTCAGGCAGTCGAGCTGACGGCCTAAAGCCGAGGGGCCGGGACCCCAGCCCCGAGGACAGGGAGGGCACACGGCCGGCCCCATGACTCCTGGCCCCACGCCTCTGAAAGGCCGGGGCCAGGGATACCCGCCTGATTACAGGGGGTCCCTCCAACCGCCCGCCGAGGGCGGGGGACGCACACAGCCCCACTTACAGGGCCGTCCCCCGCAGCCCGGCACCCCCAACAAGCACCACGGAGCACAGGCTCCGGCCTGCGCCCCGCTTAGGGGCCGGCCGGAGCCTGGCCGGGGTGTGGCAACACAGGCCTCTGCAGGAGCCCCGGGAGCCTCCTCAACAAGGGCGGCAGGGAGGCCACACCAGCCCAAAGCAGCGCCAAAGGCGGGACTGCGCCCTGCGGCCCGGCACTTCTTCAACCTGCACCCTCGCAAGGGCCAGGGAGCGCTCGTTCCCTGTCACCTGGCTAAAGCAGCCTCCCTAGGCCTGCTCACAGGGAGCTGGGGCTGCTCCTGGGGACAAAGGGCTCCACAAGGTCGTGACACGCGCCCCGAGTACGGGGGGTCACGCTGGCAGGCCGCCAGCAGGACTGGCGGCCACGCAGCATAGGCAGAGACCCAGGCCCTGGCTACGGGCGGGTCACGGCGCCCACAGTACCGCTAAGCGGCTGCGCTGCGTCCTCAGAAAGCAGGGGCAAGGCCTGACGCTTTCTGCACCCGTGCGTTTTTGGGGACCTCCCTGTGGCTGCACAGAGCTCCTCTTTCCCTCCTGGGAAGTCTAAGCTACACTGCTCTGTGTCTAAAGGGGGCCAAAGCACAAGCACACTTGCTCACTCACACCAGCTAAAGGGAGACAGGGGAGGCAAAGACAGGGGAGGGGAAGACAGTCCCAGAAGAGGGAGCAAGTTCTGTGCAGCCAACCTGCTGGGGAGCCATCCCTACCGCTGAGCGGGAGAGGAAAGCATCAGACCCGGCCCCGCACTGTGGGGAGGGCACAGGGGCCTCGACACGCCGAGGCGCTCCAGGGCCGGCGCAGGGACGAAGGCCGTGACGCGCCCCGAGTACAGGGGGTCACGCTGGCCAGGGGCCAGCAGCAGGCAGACAGCTGCCGGGGCTGGGGAAAAGGCCCTGCCCTGCATAGAGGGTGGGCCGGGGGCCGGGAGAGCTCTGTTTCCCCCCTCAGGTGCGGAGACAGGGGCTCTCACCCTTCTTACAGGGTTGCCCCTCTCTCCGGGCAGCCAAAGGAGCACAACGGCAAAAGGCCAACGTCAGCAAAGACCAGCCCTGCTCCCAGGGAGGTCGCCCAGCGCAAAGCCAGCCGCGGCACCCACAAAGTGCCCTGGCCATGCCAGGAGGGCCCTTTGCCCAGAGGGCCTCTCGTGCCCCCTCTTCAGCTCCAAGCTCGCTCTTGCCTCGCCGTTCCACTCTTGAGCTCGAAGCCGCCGCTCTTGCTCCCTCTTGCCTCGTCGTCCCACGCCTTCTGCCAAGGGACGACGACACACTCAGGCCTGAGAAGCTCCAGCTCCTGAAGGGAGCTGCCACCCAACGGGGAGATCCTTAAGCCACCCCCCACAGACCCCCCAGCTCCACAAAAGCCTCCAATTCCAGCTACAATCTCCGCTCTTACCTCACCGTTCCACTCCCGGGCTCAAAACCGCTGCTCCACTTGCTCGCTCTTGCCTCGCCGTTCCACTCTTGAGCTCGAAGCCGCCGCTCTTGCTCCCTCTTGCCTCGTCGTCCCACGCCTTCTGCCAAGGGACGACGACACACTCAGGCCTGAGAAGCTCCTGAAGGGAACCGCCGGCCAAGAGCCCCGCAGGGAGATCCTCAAGCCGCCACGCACGGACCGCCCCCACCCCAGCTGCCCAAAACCCTCCAGCTTCAGCTTGACTCACCGTCGCGACGTCCGGCGCAGTCCCACGCGGTGCTGGGAGCCAGGCCCTCTGGGCAAATGAAGCTGGGCACGCAAAGCAGCGGCCATAGAGGCTGTACCCCTGCTTATAGGGGGCTCAGGCCGCTGCCTGGACTCCAAAGTGCCCGGGACTCCAGAGCCCTGGCCCCGACTTACAGGGCAGCCCTGGTCCCCAAGGCCTACGGAGGCTCCTTCTCTCCAATTCCGGGGCACTCCCCGCTAAGGGGACGCTCGCCCCACGCAGGCTGCCAGCTGAAGGGGGCACAAAGGCTCCCAGACCCACAGCCCCCTTACAGGCCGGTCGACACCCAGGGGGCCACAGAGCTCGGCCTTCCCCCACGGTAACGGGAACGAGGCTCTACAGTCAGGCAGTCGAGCTGACGGCCTAAAGCCGAGGGGCCGGGACCCCAGCCCCGAGGACAGGGAGGGCACACGCCCGGCCCCATGACTCCTGGCCCCACGCCTCTGAAAGGCCGGGGCCAGGGATACCCGCCTGATTACAGGGGGTCCCTCCAACCGCCCGCCGAGGGCGGGGGACGCACACAGCCCCACTTACAGGGCCGTCCCCCGCAGCCCGGCACCCCCAACAAGCACCACGGAGCACAGGCTCCGGCCTGCGCCCCGCTTAGGGGCCGGCCGGAGCCTGGCCGGGGTGTGGCAACACAGGCCTCTGCAGGAGCCCCGGGAGCCTCCTCAACAAGGGCGGCAGGGAGGCCACACCAGCCCAAAGCAGCGCCAAAGGCGGGACTGCGCCCTGCGGCCCGGCACTTCTTCAACCTGCACCCTCGCAAGGGCCAGGGAGCGCTCGTTCCCTGTCACCTGGCTAAAGCAGCCTCCCTAGGCCTGCTCACAGGGAGCTGGGGCTGCTCCTGGGGACAAAGGGCTCCACAAGGTCGTGACACGCGCCCCGAGTACGGGGGGTCACGCTGGCAGGCCGCCAGCAGGACTGGCGGCCACGCAGCATAGGCAGAGACCCAGGCCCTGGCTACGGGCGGGTCACGGCGCCCACAGTACCGCTAAGCGGCTGCGCTGCGTCCTCAGAAAGCAGGGGCAAGGCCTGACGCTTTCTGCACCCGTGCGTTTTTGGGGACCTCCCTGTGGCTGCACAGAGCTCCTCTTTCCCTCCTGGGAAGTCTAAGCTACACTGCTCTGTGTCTAAAGGGGGCCAAAGCACAAGCACACTTGCTCACTCACACCAGCTAAAGGGAGACAGGGGAGGCAAAGACAGGGGAGGGGAAGACAGTCCCAGAAGAGGGAGCAAGTTCTGTGCAGCCAACCTGCTGGGGAGCCATCCCTACCGCTGAGCGGGAGAGGAAAGCATCAGCCCCGGCCCCGCACTGTGGGGAGGGCACAGGGGCCTCGACACGCCGAGGCGCTCCAGGGCCGGCGCAGGGACGAAGGCCGTGACGCGCCCCGAGTACAGGGGGTCACGCTGGCCAGGGGCCAGCAGCAGGCAGACAGCTGCCGGGGCTGGGGAAAAGGCCCTGCCCTGCATAGAGGGTGGGCCGGGGGCCGGGAGAGCTCTGTTTCCCCCCTCAGGTGCGGAGACAGGGGCTCTCACCCTTCTTACAGGGTTGCCCCTCTCTCCGGGCAGCCAAAGGAGCACAACGGCAAAAGGCCAACGTCAGCAAAGACCAGCCCTGCTCCCAGGGAGGTCGCCCAGCGCAAAGCCAGCCGCGGCACCCACAAAGTGCCCTGGCCATGCCAGGAGGGCCCTTTGCCCAGAGGGCCTCTCGTGCCCCCTCTTCAGCTCCAAGCTCGCTCTTGCCTCGCCGTTCCACTCTTGAGCTCGAAGCCGCCGCTCTTGCTCCCTCTTGCCTCGTCGTCCCACGCCTTCTGCCAAGGGACGACGACACACTCAGGCCTGAGAAGCTCCAGCTCCTGAAGGGAGCTGCCACCCAACGGGGAGATCCTTAAGCCACCCCCCACAGACCCCCCAGCTCCACAAAAGCCTCCAATTCCAGCTACAATCTCCGCTCTTACCTCACCGTTCCACTCCCGGGCTCAAAACCGCTGCTCCACTTGCTCGCTCTTGCCTCGCCGTTCCACTCTTGAGCTCGAAGCCGCCGCTCTTGCTCCCTCTTGCCTCGTCGTCCCACGCCTTCTGCCAAGGGACGACGACACACTCAGGCCTGAGAAGCTCCTGAAGGGAACCGCCGGCCAAGAGCCCCGCAGGGAGATCCTCAAGCCGCCACGCACGGACCGCCCCCACCCCAGCTGCCCAAAACCCTCCAGCTTCAGCTTGACTCACCGTCGCGACGTCCGGCGCAGTCCCACGCGGTGCTGGGAGCCAGGCCCTCTGGGCAAATGAAGCTGGGCACGCAAAGCAGCGGCCATAGAGGCTGTACCCCTGCTTATAGGGGGCTCAGGCCGCTGCCTGGACTCCAAAGTGCCCGGGACTCCAGAGCCCTGGCCCCGACTTACAGGGCAGCCCTGGTCCCCAAGGCCTACGGAGGCTCCTTCTCTCCAATTCCGGGGCACTCCCCGCTAAGGGGACGCTCGCCCCACGCAGGCTGCCAGCTGAAGGGGGCACAAAGGCTCCCAGACCCACAGCCCCCTTACAGGCCGGTCGACACCCAGGGGGCCACAGAGCTCGGCCTTCCCCCACGGTAACGGGAACGAGGCTCTACAGTCAGGCAGTCGAGCTGACGGCCTAAAGCCGAGGGGCCGGGACCCCAGCCCCGAGGACAGGGAGGGCACACGGCCGGCCCCATGACTCCTGGCCCCACGCCTCTGAAAGGCCGGGGCCAGGGATACCCGCCTGATTACAGGGGGTCCCTCCAACCGCCCGCCGAGGGCGGGGGACGCACACAGCCCCACTTACAGGGCCGTCCCCCGCAGCCCGGCACCCCCAACAAGCACCACGGAGCACAGGCTCCGGCCTGCGCCCCGCTTAGGGGCCGGCCGGAGCCTGGCCGGGGTGTGGCAACACAGGCCTCTGCAGGAGCCCCGGGAGCCTCCTCAACAAGGGCGGCAGGGAGGCCACACCAGCCCAAAGCAGCGCCAAAGGCGGGACTGCGCCCTGCGGCCCGGCACTTCTTCAACCTGCACCCTCGCAAGGGCCAGGGAGCGCTCGTTCCCTGTCACCTGGCTAAAGCAGCCTCCCTAGGCCTGCTCACAGGGAGCTGGGGCTGCTCCTGGGGACAAAGGGCTCCACAAGGTCGTGACACGCGCCCCGAGTACGGGGGGTCACGCTGGCAGGCCGCCAGCAGGACTGGCGGCCACGCAGCATAGGCAGAGACCCAGGCCCTGGCTACGGGCGGGTCACGGCGCCCACAGTACCGCTAAGCGGCTGCGCTGCGTCCTCAGAAAGCAGGGGCAAGGCCTGACGCTTTCTGCACCCGTGCGTTTTTGGGGACCTCCCTGTGGCTGCACAGAGCTCCTCTTTCCCTCCTGGGAAGTCTAAGCTACACTGCTCTGTGTCTAAAGGGGGCCAAAGCACAAGCACACTTGCTCACTCACACCAGCTAAAGGGAGACAGGGGAGGCAAAGACAGGGGAGGGGAAGACAGTCCCAGAAGAGGGAGCAAGTTCTGTGCAGCCAACCTGCTGGGGAGCCATCCCTACCGCTGAGCGGGAGAGGAAAGCATCAGACCCGGCCCCGCACTGTGGGGAGGGCACAGGGGCCTCGACACGCCGAGGCGCTCCAGGGCCGGCGCAGGGACGAAGGCCGTGACGCGCCCCGAGTACAGGGGGTCACGCTGGCCAGGGGCCAGCAGCAGGCAGACAGCTGCCGGGGCTGGGGAAAAGGCCCTGCCCTGCATAGAGGGTGGGCCGGGGGCCGGGAGAGCTCTGTTTCCCCCCTCAGGTGCGGAGACAGGGGCTCTCACCCTTCTTACAGGGTTGCCCCTCTCTCCGGGCAGCCAAAGGAGCACAACGGCAAAAGGCCAACGTCAGCAAAGACCAGCCCTGCTCCCAGGGAGGTCGCCCAGCGCAAAGCCAGCCGCGGCACCCACAAAGTGCCCTGGCCATGCCAGGAGGGCCCTTTGCCCAGAGGGCCTCTCGTGCCCCCTCTTCAGCTCCAAGCTCGCTCTTGCCTCGCCGTTCCACTCTTGAGCTCGAAGCCGCCGCTCTTGCTCCCTCTTGCCTCGTCGTCCCACGCCTTCTGCCAAGGGACGACGACACACTCAGGCCTGAGAAGCTCCAGCTCCTGAAGGGAGCTGCCACCCAACGGGGAGATCCTTAAGCCACCCCCCACAGACCCCCCAGCTCCACAAAAGCCTCCAATTCCAGCTACAATCTCCGCTCTTACCTCACCGTTCCACTCCCGGGCTCAAAACCGCTGCTCCACTTGCTCGCTCTTGCCTCGCCGTTCCACTCTTGAGCTCGAAGCCGCCGCTCTTGCTCCCTCTTGCCTCGTCGTCCCACGCCTTCTGCCAAGGGACGACGACACACTCAGGCCTGAGAAGCTCCTGAAGGGAACCGCCGGCCAAGAGCCCCGCAGGGAGATCCTCAAGCCGCCACGCACGGACCGCCCCCACCCCAGCTGCCCAAAACCCTCCAGCTTCAGCTTGACTCACCGTCGCGACGTCCGGCGCAGTCCCACGCGGTGCTGGGAGCCAGGCCCTCTGGGCAAATGAAGCTGGGCACGCAAAGCAGCGGCCATAGAGGCTGTACCCCTGCTTATAGGGGGCTCAGGCCGCTGCCTGGACTCCAAAGTGCCCGGGACTCCAGAGCCCTGGCCCCGACTTACAGGGCAGCCCTGGTCCCCAAGGCCTACGGAGGCTCCTTCTCTCCAATTCCGGGGCACTCCCCGCTAAGGGGACGCTCGCCCCACGCAGGCTGCCAGCTGAAGGGGGCACAAAGGCTCCCAGACCCACAGCCCCCTTACAGGCCGGTCGACACCCAGGGGGCCACAGAGCTCGGCCTTCCCCCACGGTAACGGGAACGAGGCTCTACAGTCAGGCAGTCGAGCTGACGGCCTAAAGCCGAGGGGCCGGGACCCCAGCCCCGAGGACAGGGAGGGCACACGCCCGGCCCCATGACTCCTGGCCCCACGCCTCTGAAAGGCCGGGGCCAGGGATACCCGCCTGATTACAGGGGGTCCCTCCAACCGCCCGCCGAGGGCGGGGGACGCACACAGCCCCACTTACAGGGCCGTCCCCCGCAGCCCGGCACCCCCAACAAGCACCACGGAGCACAGGCTCCGGCCTGCGCCCCGCTTAGGGGCCGGCCGGAGCCTGGCCGGGGTGTGGCAACACAGGCCTCTGCAGGAGCCCCGGGAGCCTCCTCAACAAGGGCGGCAGGGAGGCCACACCAGCCCAAAGCAGCGCCAAAGGCGGGACTGCGCCCTGCGGCCCGGCACTTCTTCAACCTGCACCCTCGCAAGGGCCAGGGAGCGCTCGTTCCCTGTCACCTGGCTAAAGCAGCCTCCCTAGGCCTGCTCACAGGGAGCTGGGGCTGCTCCTGGGGACAAAGGGCTCCACAAGGTCGTGACACGCGCCCCGAGTACGGGGGGTCACGCTGGCAGGCCGCCAGCAGGACTGGCGGCCACGCAGCATAGGCAGAGACCCAGGCCCTGGCTACGGGCGGGTCACGGCGCCCACAGTACCGCTAAGCGGCTGCGCTGCGTCCTCAGAAAGCAGGGGCAAGGCCTGACGCTTTCTGCACCCGTGCGTTTTTGGGGACCTCCCTGTGGCTGCACAGAGCTCCTCTTTCCCTCCTGGGAAGTCTAAGCTACACTGCTCTGTGTCTAAAGGGGGCCAAAGCACAAGCACACTTGCTCACTCACACCAGCTAAAGGGAGACAGGGGAGGCAAAGACAGGGGAGGGGAAGACAGTCCCAGAAGAGGGAGCAAGTTCTGTGCAGCCAACCTGCTGGGGAGCCATCCCTACCGCTGAGCGGGAGAGGAAAGCATCAGCCCCGGCCCCGCACTGTGGGGAGGGCACAGGGGCCTCGACACGCCGAGGCGCTCCAGGGCCGGCGCAGGGACGAAGGCCGTGACGCGCCCCGAGTACAGGGGGTCACGCTGGCCAGGGGCCAGCAGCAGGCAGACAGCTGCCGGGGCTGGGGAAAAGGCCCTGCCCTGCATAGAGGGTGGGCCGGGGGCCGGGAGAGCTCTGTTTCCCCCCTCAGGTGCGGAGACAGGGGCTCTCACCCTTCTTACAGGGTTGCCCCTCTCTCCGGGCAGCCAAAGGAGCACAACGGCAAAAGGCCAACGTCAGCAAAGACCAGCCCTGCTCCCAGGGAGGTCGCCCAGCGCAAAGCCAGCCGCGGCACCCACAAAGTGCCCTGGCCATGCCAGGAGGGCCCTTTGCCCAGAGGGCCTCTCGTGCCCCCTCTTCAGCTCCAAGCTCGCTCTTGCCTCGCCGTTCCACTCTTGAGCTCGAAGCCGCCGCTCTTGCTCCCTCTTGCCTCGTCGTCCCACGCCTTCTGCCAAGGGACGACGACACACTCAGGCCTGAGAAGCTCCAGCTCCTGAAGGGAGCTGCCACCCAACGGGGAGATCCTTAAGCCACCCCCCACAGACCCCCCAGCTCCACAAAAGCCTCCAATTCCAGCTACAATCTCCGCTCTTACCTCACCGTTCCACTCCCGGGCTCAAAACCGCTGCTCCACTTGCTCGCTCTTGCCTCGCCGTTCCACTCTTGAGCTCGAAGCCGCCGCTCTTGCTCCCTCTTGCCTCGTCGTCCCACGCCTTCTGCCAAGGGACGACGACACACTCAGGCCTGAGAAGCTCCTGAAGGGAACCGCCGGCCAAGAGCCCCGCAGGGAGATCCTCAAGCCGCCACGCACGGACCGCCCCCACCCCAGCTGCCCAAAACCCTCCAGCTTCAGCTTGACTCACCGTCGCGACGTCCGGCGCAGTCCCACGCGGTGCTGGGAGCCAGGCCCTCTGGGCAAATGAAGCTGGGCACGCAAAGCAGCGGCCATAGAGGCTGTACCCCTGCTTATAGGGGGCTCAGGCCGCTGCCTGGACTCCAAAGTGCCCGGGACTCCAGAGCCCTGGCCCCGACTTACAGGGCAGCCCTGGTCCCCAAGGCCTACGGAGGCTCCTTCTCTCCAATTCCGGGGCACTCCCCGCTAAGGGGACGCTCGCCCCACGCAGGCTGCCAGCTGAAGGGGGCACAAAGGCTCCCAGACCCACAGCCCCCTTACAGGCCGGTCGACACCCAGGGGGCCACAGAGCTCGGCCTTCCCCCACGGTAACGGGAACGAGGCTCTACAGTCAGGCAGTCGAGCTGACGGCCTAAAGCCGAGGGGCCGGGACCCCAGCCCCGAGGACAGGGAGGGCCCACGGCCGGCCCCATGACTCCTGGCCCCACGCCTCTGAAAGGCCGGGGCCAGGGATACCCGCCTGATTACAGGGGGTCCCTCCAACCGCCCGCCGAGGGCGGGGGACGCACACAGCCCCACTTACAGGGCCGTCCCCCGCAGCCCGGCACCCCCAACAAGCACCACGGAGCACAGGCTCCGGCCTGCGCCCCGCTTAGGGGCCGGCCGGAGCCTGGCCGGGGTGTGGCAACACAGGCCTCTGCAGGAGCCCCGGGAGCCTCCTCAACAAGGGCGGCAGGGAGGCCACACCAGCCCAAAGCAGCGCCAAAGGCGGGACTGCGCCCTGCGGCCCGGCACTTCTTCAACCTGCACCCTCGCAAGGGCCAGGGAGCGCTCGTTCCCTGTCACCTGGCTAAAGCAGCCTCCCTAGGCCTGCTCACAGGGAGCTGGGGCTGCTCCTGGGGACAAAGGGCTCCACAAGGTCGTGACACGCGCCCCGAGTACGGGGGGTCACGCTGGCAGGCCGCCAGCAGGACTGGCGGCCACGCAGCATAGGCAGAGACCCAGGCCCTGGCTACGGGCGGGTCACGGCGCCCACAGTACCGCTAAGCGGCTGCGCTGCGTCCTCAGAAAGCAGGGGCAAGGCCTGACGCTTTCTGCACCCGTGCGTTTTTGGGGACCTCCCTGTGGCTGCACAGAGCTCCTCTTTCCCTCCTGGGAAGTCTAAGCTACACTGCTCTGTGTCTAAAGGGGGCCAAAGCACAAGCACACTTGCTCACTCACACCAGCTAAAGGGAGACAGGGGAGGCAAAGACAGGGGAGGGGAAGACAGTCCCAGAAGAGGGAGCAAGTTCTGTGCAGCCAACCTGCTGGGGAGCCATCCCTACCGCTGAGCGGGAGAGGAAAGCATCAGCCCCGGCCCCGCACTGTGGGGAGGGCACAGGGGCCTCGACACGCCGAGGCGCTCCAGGGCCGGCGCAGGGACGAAGGCCGTGACGCGCCCCGAGTACAGGGGGTCACGCTGGCCAGGGGCCAGCAGCAGGCAGACAGCTGCCGGGGCTGGGGAAAAGGCCCTGCCCTGCATAGAGGGTGGGCCGGGGGCCGGGAGAGCTCTGTTTCCCCCCTCAGGTGCGGAGACAGGGGCTCTCACCCTTCTTACAGGGTTGCCCCTCTCTCCGGGCAGCCAAAGGAGCACAACGGCAAAAGGCCAACGTCAGCAAAGACCAGCCCTGCTCCCAGGGAGGTCGCCCAGCGCAAAGCCAGCCGCGGCACCCACAAAGTGCCCTGGCCATGCCAGGAGGGCCCTTTGCCCAGAGGGCCTCTCGTGCCCCCTCTTCAGCTCCAAGCTCGCTCTTGCCTCGCCGTTCCACTCTTGAGCTCGAAGCCGCCGCTCTTGCTCCCTCTTGCCTCGTCGTCCCACGCCTTCTGCCAAGGGACGACGACACACTCAGGCCTGAGAAGCTCCAGCTCCTGAAGGGAGCTGCCACCCAACGGGGAGATCCTTAAGCCACCCCCCACAGACCCCCCAGCTCCACAAAAGCCTCCAATTCCAGCTACAATCTCCGCTCTTACCTCACCGTTCCACTCCCGGGCTCAAAACCGCTGCTCCACTTGCTCGCTCTTGCCTCGCCGTTCCACTCTTGAGCTCGAAGCCGCCGCTCTTGCTCCCTCTTGCCTCGTCGTCCCACGCCTTCTGCCAAGGGACGACGACACACTCAGGCCTGAGAAGCTCCTGAAGGGAACCGCCGGCCAAGAGCCCCGCAGGGAGATCCTCAAGCCGCCACGCACGGACCGCCCCCACCCCAGCTGCCCAAAACCCTCCAGCTTCAGCTTGACTCACCGTCGCGACGTCCGGCGCAGTCCCACGCGGTGCTGGGAGCCAGGCCCTCTGGGCAAATGAAGCTGGGCACGCAAAGCAGCGGCCATAGAGGCTGTACCCCTGCTTATAGGGGGCTCAGGCCGCTGCCTGGACTCCAAAGTGCCCGGGACTCCAGAGCCCTGGCCCCGACTTACAGGGCAGCCCTGGTCCCCAAGGCCTACGGAGGCTCCTTCTCTCCAATTCCGGGGCACTCCCCGCTAAGGGGACGCTCGCCCCACGCAGGCTGCCAGCTGAAGGGGGCACAAAGGCTCCCAGACCCACAGCCCCCTTACAGGCCGGTCGACACCCAGGGGGCCACAGAGCTCGGCCTTCCCCCACGGTAACGGGAACGAGGCTCTACAGTCAGGCAGTCGAGCTGACGGCCTAAAGCCGAGGGGCCGGGACCCCAGCCCCGAGGACAGGGAGGGCACACGCCCGGCCCCATGACTCCTGGCCCCACGCCTCTGAAAGGCCGGGGCCAGGGATACCCGCCTGATTACAGGGGGTCCCTCCAACCGCCCGCCGAGGGCGGGGGACGCACACAGCCCCACTTACAGGGCCGTCCCCCGCAGCCCGGCACCCCCAACAAGCACCACGGAGCACAGGCTCCGGCCTGCGCCCCGCTTAGGGGCCGGCCGGAGCCTGGCCGGGGTGTGGCAACACAGGCCTCTGCAGGAGCCCCGGGAGCCTCCTCAACAAGGGCGGCAGGGAGGCCACACCAGCCCAAAGCAGCGCCAAAGGCGGGACTGCGCCCTGCGGCCCGGCACTTCTTCAACCTGCACCCTCGCAAGGGCCAGGGAGCGCTCGTTCCCTGTCACCTGGCTAAAGCAGCCTCCCTAGGCCTGCTCACAGGGAGCTGGGGCTGCTCCTGGGGACAAAGGGCTCCACAAGGTCGTGACACGCGCCCCGAGTACGGGGGGTCACGCTGGCAGGCCGCCAGCAGGACTGGCGGCCACGCAGCATAGGCAGAGACCCAGGCCCTGGCTACGGGCGGGTCACGGCGCCCACAGTACCGCTAAGCGGCTGCGCTGCGTCCTCAGAAAGCAGGGGCAAGGCCTGACGCTTTCTGCACCCGTGCGTTTTTGGGGACCTCCCTGTGGCTGCACAGAGCTCCTCTTTCCCTCCTGGGAAGTCTAAGCTACACTGCTCTGTGTCTAAAGGGGGCCAAAGCACAAGCACACTTGCTCACTCACACCAGCTAAAGGGAGACAGGGGAGGCAAAGACAGGGGAGGGGAAGACAGTCCCAGAAGAGGGAGCAAGTTCTGTGCAGCCAACCTGCTGGGGAGCCATCCCTACCGCTGAGCGGGAGAGGAAAGCATCAGCCCCGGCCCCGCACTGTGGGGAGGGCACAGGGGCCTCGACACGCCGAGGCGCTCCAGGGCCGGCGCAGGGACGAAGGCCGTGACGCGCCCCGAGTACAGGGGGTCACGCTGGCCAGGGGCCAGCAGCAGGCAGACAGCTGCCGGGGCTGGGGAAAAGGCCCTGCCCTGCATAGAGGGTGGGCCGGGGGCCGGGAGAGCTCTGTTTCCCCCCTCAGGTGCGGAGACAGGGGCTCTCACCCTTCTTACAGGGTTGCCCCTCTCTCCGGGCAGCCAAAGGAGCACAACGGCAAAAGGCCAACGTCAGCAAAGACCAGCCCTGCTCCCAGGGAGGTCGCCCAGCGCAAAGCCAGCCGCGGCACCCACAAAGTGCCCTGGCCATGCCAGGAGGGCCCTTTGCCCAGAGGGCCTCTCGTGCCCCCTCTTCAGCTCCAAGCTCGCTCTTGCCTCGCCGTTCCACTCTTGAGCTCGAAGCCGCCGCTCTTGCTCCCTCTTGCCTCGTCGTCCCACGCCTTCTGCCAAGGGACGACGACACACTCAGGCCTGAGAAGCTCCAGCTCCTGAAGGGAGCTGCCACCCAACGGGGAGATCCTTAAGCCACCCCCCACAGACCCCCCAGCTCCACAAAAGCCTCCAATTCCAGCTACAATCTCCGCTCTTACCTCACCGTTCCACTCCCGGGCTCAAAACCGCTGCTCCACTTGCTCGCTCTTGCCTCGCCGTTCCACTCTTGAGCTCGAAGCCGCCGCTCTTGCTCCCTCTTGCCTCGTCGTCCCACGCCTTCTGCCAAGGGACGACGACACACTCAGGCCTGAGAAGCTCCTGAAGGGAACCGCCGGCCAAGAGCCCCGCAGGGAGATCCTCAAGCCACCACGCACGGACCGCCCCCACCCCAGCTGCCCAAAACCCTCCAGCTTCAGCTTGACTCACCGTCGCGACGTCCGGCGCAGTCCCACGCGGTGCTGGGAGCCAGGCCCTCTGGGCAAATGAAGCTGGGCACGCAAAGCAGCGGCCATAGAGGCTGTACCCCTGCTTATAGGGCGCTCAGGCCGCTGCCTGGACTCCAAAGTGCCCGGGACTCCAGAGCCCTGGCCCCGACTTACAGGGCAGCCCTGGTCCCCAAGGCCTACGGAGGCTCCTTCTCTCCAATTCCGGGGCACTCCCCGCTAAGGGGACGCTCGCCCCACGCAGGCTGCCAGCTGAAGGGGGCACAAAGGCTCCCAGACCCACAGCCCCCTTACAGGCCGGTCGACACCCAGGGGGCCACAGAGCTCGGCCTTCCCCCACGGTAACGGGAACGAGGCTCTACAGTCAGGCAGTCGAGCTGACGGCCTAAAGCCGAGGGGCCGGGACCCCAGCCCCGAGGACAGGGAGGGCCCACGCCCGGCCCCATGACTCCTGGCCCCACGCCTCTGAAAGGCCGGGGCCAGGGATACCCGCCTGATTACAGGGGGTCCCTCCAACCGCCCGCCGAGGGCGGGGGACGCACACAGCCCCACTTACAGGGCCGTCCCCCGCAGCCCGGCACCCCCAACAAGCACCACGGAGCACAGGCTCCGGCCTGCGCCCCGCTTAGGGGCCGGCCGGAGCCTGGCCGGGGTGTGGCAACACAGGCCTCTGCAGGAGCCCCGGGAGCCTCCTCAACAAGGGCGGCAGGGAGGCCACACCAGCCCAAAGCAGCGCCAAAGGCGGGACTGCGCCCTGCGGCCCGGCACTTCTTCAACCTGCACCCTCGCAAGGGCCAGGGAGCGCTCGTTCCCTGTCACCTGGCTAAAGCAGCCTCCCTAGGCCTGCTCACAGGGAGCTGGGGCTGCTCCTGGGGACAAAGGGCTCCACAAGGTCGTGACACGCGCCCCGAGTACGGGGGGTCACGCTGGCAGGCCGCCAGCAGGACTGGCGGCCACGCAGCATAGGCAGAGACCCAGGCCCTGGCTACGGGCGGGTCACGGCGCCCACAGTACCGCTAAGCGGCTGCGCTGCGTCCTCAGAAAGCAGGGGCAAGGCCTGACGCTTTCTGCACCCGTGCGTTTTTGGGGACCTCCCTGTGGCTGCACAGAGCTCCTCTTTCCCTCCTGGGAAGTCTAAGCTACACTGCTCTGTGTCTAAAGGGGGCCAAAGCACAAGCACACTTGCTCACTCACACCAGCTAAAGGGAGACAGGGGAGGCAAAGACAGGGGAGGGGAAGACAGTCCCAGAAGAGGGAGCAAGTTCTGTGCAGCCAACCTGCTGGGGAGCCATCCCTACCGCTGAGCGGGAGAGGAAAGCATCAGCCCCGGCCCCGCACTGTGGGGAGGGCACAGGGGCCTCGACACGCCGAGGCGCTCCAGGGCCGGCGCAGGGACGAAGGCCGTGACGCGCCCCGAGTACAGGGGGTCACGCTGGCCAGGGGCCAGCAGCAGGCAGACAGCTGCCGGGGCTGGGGAAAAGGCCCTGCCCTGCATAGAGGGTGGGCCGGGGGCCGGGAGAGCTCTGTTTCCCCCCTCAGGTGCGGAGACAGGGGCTCTCACCCTTCTTACAGGGTTGCCCCTCTCTCCGGGCAGCCAAAGGAGCACAACGGCAAAAGGCCAACGTCAGCAAAGACCAGCCCTGCTCCCAGGGAGGTCGCCCAGCGCAAAGCCAGCCGCGGCACCCACAAAGTGCCCTGGCCATGCCAGGAGGGCCCTTTGCCCAGAGGGCCTCTCGTGCCCCCTCTTCAGCTCCAAGCTCGCTCTTGCCTCGCCGTTCCACTCTTGAGCTCGAAGCCGCCGCTCTTGCTCCCTCTTGCCTCGTCGTCCCACGCCTTCTGCCAAGGGACGACGACACACTCAGGCCTGAGAAGCTCCAGCTCCTGAAGGGAGCTGCCACCCAACGGGGAGATCCTTAAGCCACCCCCCACAGACCCCCCAGCTCCACAAAAGCCTCCAATTCCAGCTACAATCTCCGCTCTTACCTCACCGTTCCACTCCCGGGCTCAAAACCGCTGCTCCACTTGCTCGCTCTTGCCTCGCCGTTCCACTCTTGAGCTCGAAGCCGCCGCTCTTGCTCCCTCTTGCCTCGTCGTCCCACGCCTTCTGCCAAGGGACGACGACACACTCAGGCCTGAGAAGCTCCTGAAGGGAACCGCCGGCCAAGAGCCCCGCAGGGAGATCCTCAAGCCGCCACGCACGGACCGCCCCCACCCCAGCTGCCCAAAACCCTCCAGCTTCAGCTTGACTCACCGTCGCGACGTCCGGCGCAGTCCCACGCGGTGCTGGGAGCCAGGCCCTCTGGGCAAATGAAGCTGGGCACGCAAAGCAGCGGCCATAGAGGCTGTACCCCTGCTTATAGGGGGCTCAGGCCGCTGCCTGGACTCCAAAGTGCCCGGGACTCCAGAGCCCTGGCCCCGACTTACAGGGCAGCCCTGGTCCCCAAGGCCTACGGAGGCTCCTTCTCTCCAATTCCGGGGCACTCCCCGCTAAGGGGACGCTCGCCCCACGCAGGCTGCCAGCTGAAGGGGGCACAAAGGCTCCCAGACCCACAGCCCCCTTACAGGCCGGTCGACACCCAGGGGGCCACAGAGCTCGGCCTTCCCCCACGGTAACGGGAACGAGGCTCTACAGTCAGGCAGTCGAGCTGACGGCCTAAAGCCGAGGGGCCGGGACCCCAGCCCCGAGGACAGGGAGGGCACACGGCCGGCCCCATGACTCCTGGCCCCACGCCTCTGAAAGGCCGGGGCCAGGGATACCCGCCTGATTACAGGGGGTCCCTCCAACCGCCCGCCGAGGGCGGGGGACGCACACAGCCCCACTTACAGGGCCGTCCCCCGCAGCCCGGCACCCCCAACAAGCACCACGGAGCACAGGCTCCGGCCTGCGCCCCGCTTAGGGGCCGGCCGGAGCCTGGCCGGGGTGTGGCAACACAGGCCTCTGCAGGAGCCCCGGGAGCCTCCTCAACAAGGGCGGCAGGGAGGCCACACCAGCCCAAAGCAGCGCCAAAGGCGGGACTGCGCCCTGCGGCCCGGCACTTCTTCAACCTGCACCCTCGCAAGGGCCAGGGAGCGCTCGTTCCCTGTCACCTGGCTAAAGCAGCCTCCCTAGGCCTGCTCACAGGGAGCTGGGGCTGCTCCTGGGGACAAAGGGCTCCACAAGGTCGTGACACGCGCCCCGAGTACGGGGGGTCACGCTGGCAGGCCGCCAGCAGGACTGGCGGCCACGCAGCATAGGCAGAGACCCAGGCCCTGGCTACGGGCGGGTCACGGCGCCCACAGTACCGCTAAGCGGCTGCGCTGCGTCCTCAGAAAGCAGGGGCAAGGCCTGACGCTTTCTGCACCCGTGCGTTTTTGGGGACCTCCCTGTGGCTGCACAGAGCTCCTCTTTCCCTCCTGGGAAGTCTAAGCTACACTGCTCTGTGTCTAAAGGGGGCCAAAGCACAAGCACACTTGCTCACTCACACCAGCTAAAGGGAGACAGGGGAGGCAAAGACAGGGGAGGGGAAGACAGTCCCAGAAGAGGGAGCAAGTTCTGTGCAGCCAACCTGCTGGGGAGCCATCCCTACCGCTGAGCGGGAGAGGAAAGCATCAGACCCGGCCCCGCACTGTGGGGAGGGCACAGGGGCCTCGACACGCCGAGGCGCTCCAGGGCCGGCGCAGGGACGAAGGCCGTGACGCGCCCCGAGTACAGGGGGTCACGCTGGCCAGGGGCCAGCAGCAGGCAGACAGCTGCCGGGGCTGGGGAAAAGGCCCTGCCCTGCATAGAGGGTGGGCCGGGGGCCGGGAGAGCTCTGTTTCCCCCCTCAGGTGCGGAGACAGGGGCTCTCACCCTTCTTACAGGGTTGCCCCTCTCTCCGGGCAGCCAAAGGAGCACAACGGCAAAAGGCCAACGTCAGCAAAGACCAGCCCTGCTCCCAGGGAGGTCGCCCAGCGCAAAGCCAGCCGCGGCACCCACAAAGTGCCCTGGCCATGCCAGGAGGGCCCTTTGCCCAGAGGGCCTCTCGTGCCCCCTCTTCAGCTCCAAGCTCGCTCTTGCCTCGCCGTTCCACTCTTGAGCTCGAAGCCGCCGCTCTTGCTCCCTCTTGCCTCGTCGTCCCACGCCTTCTGCCAAGGGACGACGACACACTCAGGCCTGAGAAGCTCCAGCTCCTGAAGGGAGCTGCCACCCAACGGGGAGATCCTTAAGCCACCCCCCACAGACCCCCCAGCTCCACAAAAGCCTCCAATTCCAGCTACAATCTCCGCTCTTACCTCACCGTTCCACTCCCGGGCTCAAAACCGCTGCTCCACTTGCTCGCTCTTGCCTCGCCGTTCCACTCTTGAGCTCGAAGCCGCCGCTCTTGCTCCCTCTTGCCTCGTCGTCCCACGCCTTCTGCCAAGGGACGACGACACACTCAGGCCTGAGAAGCTCCTGAAGGGAACCGCCGGCCAAGAGCCCCGCAGGGAGATCCTCAAGCCGCCACGCACGGACCGCCCCCACCCCAGCTGCCCAAAACCCTCCAGCTTCAGCTTGACTCACCGTCGCGACGTCCGGCGCAGTCCCACGCGGTGCTGGGAGCCAGGCCCTCTGGGCAAATGAAGCTGGGCACGCAAAGCAGCGGCCATAGAGGCTGTACCCCTGCTTATAGGGGGCTCAGGCCGCTGCCTGGACTCCAAAGTGCCCGGGACTCCAGAGCCCTGGCCCCGACTTACAGGGCAGCCCTGGTCCCCAAGGCCTACGGAGGCTCCTTCTCTCCAATTCCGGGGCACTCCCCGCTAAGGGGACGCTCGCCCCACGCAGGCTGCCAGCTGAAGGGGGCACAAAGGCTCCCAGACCCACAGCCCCCTTACAGGCCGGTCGACACCCAGGGGGCCACAGAGCTCGGCCTTCCCCCACGGTAACGGGAACGAGGCTCTACAGTCAGGCAGTCGAGCTGACGGCCTAAAGCCGAGGGGCCGGGACCCCAGCCCCGAGGACAGGGAGGGCCCACGGCCGGCCCCATGACTCCTGGCCCCACGCCTCTGAAAGGCCGGGGCCAGGGATACCCGCCTGATTACAGGGGGTCCCTCCAACCGCCCGCCGAGGGCGGGGGACGCACACAGCCCCACTTACAGGGCCGTCCCCCGCAGCCCGGCACCCCCAACAAGCACCACGGAGCACAGGCTCCGGCCTGCGCCCCGCTTAGGGGCCGGCCGGAGCCTGGCCGGGGTGTGGCAACACAGGCCTCTGCAGGAGCCCCGGGAGCCTCCTCAACAAGGGCGGCAGGGAGGCCACACCAGCCCAAAGCAGCGCCAAAGGCGGGACTGCGCCCTGCGGCCCGGCACTTCTTCAACCTGCACCCTCGCAAGGGCCAGGGAGCGCTCGTTCCTGTCACCTGGCTAAAGCAGCCTCCCTAGGCCTGCTCACAGGGAGCTGGGGCTGCTCCTGGGGACAAAGGGCTCCACAAGGTCGTGACACGCGCCCCGAGTACGGGGGGTCACGCTGGCAGGCCGCCAGCAGGACTGGCGGCCACGCAGCATAGGCAGAGACCCAGGCCCTGGCTACGGGCGGGTCACGGCGCCCACAGTACCGCTAAGCGGCTGCGCTGCGTCCTCAGAAAGCAGGGGCAAGGCCTGACGCTTTCTGCACCCGTGCGTTTTTGGGGACCTCCCTGTGGCTGCACAGAGCTCCTCTTTCCCTCCTGGGAAGTCTAAGCTACACTGCTCTGTGTCTAAAGGGGGCCAAAGCACAAGCACACTTGCTCACTCACACCAGCTAAAGGGAGACAGGGGAGGCAAAGACAGGGGAGGGGAAGACAGTCCCAAAAGAGGGAGCAAGTTCTGTGCAGCCAACCTGCTGGGGAGCCATCCCTACCGCTGAGCGGGAGAGGAAAGCATCAGCCCCGGCCCCGCACTGTGGGGAGGGCACAGGGGCCTCGACACGCCGAGGCGCTCCAGGGCCGGCGCAGGGACGAAGGCCGTGACGCGCCCCGAGTACAGGGGGTCACGCTGGCCAGGGGCCAGCAGCAGGCAGACAGCTGCCGGGGCTGGGGAAAAGGCCCTGCCCTGCATAGAGGGTGGGCCGGGGGCCGGGAGAGCTCTGTTTCCCCCCTCAGGTGCGGAGACAGGGGCTCTCACCCTTCTTACAGGGTTGCCCCTCTCTCCGGGCAGCCAAAGGAGCACAACGGCAAAAGGCCAACGTCAGCAAAGACCAGCCCTGCTCCCAGGGAGGTCGCCCAGCGCAAAGCCAGCCGCGGCACCCACAAAGTGCCCTGGCCATGCCAGGAGGGCCCTTTGCCCAGAGGGCCTCTCGTGCCCCCTCTTCAGCTCCAAGCTCGCTCTTGCCTCGCCGTTCCACTCTTGAGCTCGAAGCCGCCGCTCTTGCTCCCTCTTGCCTCGTCGTCCCACGCCTTCTGCCAAGGGACGACGACACACTCAGGCCTGAGAAGCTCCTGAAGGGAACCGCCGGCCAAGAGCCCCGCAGGGAGATCCTCAAGCCACCACGCACGGACCGCCCCCACCCCAGCTGCCCAAAACCCTCCAGCTTCAGCTTGACTCACCGTCGCGACGTCCGGCGCAGTCCCACGCGGTGCTGGGAGCCAGGCCCTCTGGGCAAATGAAGCTGGGCACGCAAAGCAGCGGCCATAGAGGCTGTACCCCTGCTTATAGGGGGCTCAGGCCGCTGCCTGGACTCCAAAGTGCCCGGGACTCCAGAGCCCTGGCCCCGACTTACAGGGCAGCCCTGGTCCCCAAGGCCTACGGAGGCTCCTTCTCTCCAATTCCGGGGCACTCCCCGCTAAGGGGACGCTCGCCCCACGCAGGCTGCCAGCTGAAGGGGGCACAAAGGCTCCCAGACCCACAGCCCCCTTACAGGCCGGTCGACACCCAGGGGGCCACAGAGCTCGGCCTTCCCCCACGGTAACGGGAACGAGGCTCTACAGTCAGGCAGTCGAGCTGACGGCCTAAAGCCGAGGGGCCGGGACCCCAGCCCCGAGGACAGGGAGGGCACACGGCCGGCCCCATGACTCCTGGCCCCACGCCTCTGAAAGGCCGGGGCCAGGGATACCCGCCTGATTACAGGGGGTCCCTCCAACCGCCCGCCGAGGGCGGGGGACGCACACAGCCCCACTTACAGGGCCGTCCCCCGCAGCCCGGCACCCCCAACAAGCACCACGGAGCACAGGCTCCGGCCTGCGCCCCGCTTAGGGGCCGGCCGGAGCCTGGCCGGGGTGTGGCAACACAGGCCTCTGCAGGAGCCCCGGGAGCCTCCTCAACAAGGGCGGCAGGGAGGCCACACCAGCCCAAAGCAGCGCCAAAGGCGGGACTGCGCCCTGCGGCCCGGCACTTCTTCAACCTGCACCCTCGCAAGGGCCAGGGAGCGCTCGTTCCTGTCACCTGGCTAAAGCAGCCTCCCTAGGCCTGCTCACAGGGAGCTGGGGCTGCTCCTGGGGACAAAGGGCTCCACAAGGTCGTGACACGCGCCCCGAGTACGGGGGGTCACGCTGGCAGGCCGCCAGCAGGACTGGCGGCCACGCAGCATAGGCAGAGACCCAGGCCCTGGCTACGGGCGGGTCACGGCGCCCACAGTACCGCTAAGCGGCTGCGCTGCGTCCTCAGAAAGCAGGGGCAAGGCCTGACGCTTTCTGCACCCGTGCGTTTTTGGGGACCTCCCTGTGGCTGCACAGAGCTCCTCTTTCCCTCCTGGGAAGTCTAAGCTACACTGCTCTGTGTCTAAAGGGGGCCAAAGCACAAGCACACTTGCTCACTCACACCAACTAAAGGGAGACAGGGGAGGCAAAGACAGGGGAGGGGAAGACAGTCCCAGAAGAGGGAGCAAGTTCTGTGCAGCCAACCTGCTGGGGAGCCATCCCTACCGCTGAGCGGGAGAGGAAAGCATCAGACCCGGCCCCGCACTGTGGGGAGGGCACAGGGGCCTCGACACGCCGAGGCGCTCCAGGGCCGGCGCAGGGACGAAGGCCGTGACGCGCCCCGAGTACAGGGGGTCACGCTGGCCAGGGGCCAGCAGCAGGCAGACAGCTGCCGGGGCTGGGGAAAAGGCCCTGCCCTGCATAGAGGGTGGGCCGGGGGCCGGGAGAGCTCTGTTTCCCCCCTCAGGTGCGGAGACAGGGGCTCTCACCCTTCTTACAGGGTTGCCCCTCTCTCCGGGCAGCCAAAGGAGCACAACGGCAAAAGGCCAACGTCAGCAAAGACCAGCCCTGCTCCCAGGGAGGTCGCCCAGCGCAAAGCCAGCCGCGGCACCCACAAAGTGCCCTGGCCATGCCAGGAGGGCCCTTTGCCCAGAGGGCCTCTCGTGCCCCCTCTTCAGCTCCAAGCTCGCTCTTGCCTCGCCGTTCCACTCTTGAGCTCGAAGCCGCCGCTCTTGCTCCCTCTTGCCTCGTCGTCCCACGCCTTCTGCCAAGGGACGACGACACACTCAGGCCTGAGAAGCTCCAGCTCCTGAAGGGAGCTGCCACCCAACGGGGAGATCCTTAAGCCACCCCCCACAGACCCCCCAGCTCCACAAAAGCCTCCAATTCCAGCTACAATCTCCGCTCTTACCTCACCGTTCCACTCCCGGGCTCAAAACCGCTGCTCCACTTGCTCGCTCTTGCCTCGCCGTTCCACTCTTGAGCTCGAAGCCGCCGCTCTTGCTCCCTCTTGCCTCGTCGTCCCACGCCTTCTGCCAAGGGACGACGACACACTCAGGCCTGAGAAGCTCCTGAAGGGAACCGCCGGCCAAGAGCCCCGCAGGGAGATCCTCAAGC